>NC_056734.1:882740653-882830645 GCF_019279795.1 Protopterus annectens | reverse complement strand
TTTTTCCCCAAAAATTTTAAAACCATGGAAAAAAAAAAGGGGGAAAATTTGGGAAAAAGGTGACCAGCAGACTAAAACCAACATGGCCACCGTGTAGTGGTTGCTAAGGGGAAGCTGAGTCTAAGACATGTAACTAAGCATTAGTAGGCAATCTCATGTAAATGAGGGTTCGGATACTGAATCTCACAGTCACATACCAAATGAGCACAGTCTGAGTAGTGTAAGAGATACAAAGGGGAGGAATAGAGTAGGAGATAGGTGACATCACAGGGGAATGGTAGAAAGAAATGCAGTTTATTGGAGGCCAGTGTAACATGACAGATGACAGGCACAGATCATGGAAAGAGGTGTGCCACTAGATAAGTCATGGAAAGTCAAGAAATGGAAGGTGTACACTGTTACCTACACCAAAGTTTCTTGCTGGCGTGCATGCCCGATGTGCGCACCATGAAGCGGGTAGGAAAGTGTCGTGCGTGTAAGGCAGTGTGAGCATGTGGGAGCATGTTGGGAGATGTTTAACACTGTTTGTGCGGGTGTCTTGGCGCATGTAAAGGCAGGCTGAGTATGTTGGAGGCTGTTGGCAGGCGTGTAACAGTGTTTGCGGGTGTATGCATGTTTAAACCCGAATGAGTAGATTCTGAACCGTGTAAGCACATGTGCGCGCGTGTAAGCCACTGTGAGCGTGTTTCAGATAGTATGCATGTTGCTCCCCCCTGAGGAAACAGAGAGGAAAAAGGAAGCAACAGAATTAATAGGAAGCTAGCAGGGATAACTGCTGAAGCTAGCAGGTGAAAACAATTAGAAGCAGGCAATTACACAGGCAGAATAGTAGCCCAGCCCAAACTCTGAAAACAGTAGTAAAGGATGTTTCCATTAAGAGACACTGCAAGACAGGAGTAAGCTAATAGAAGAGAAAACTGAAAAAGCTTCACTCAGAGCAGAAATGTTAGAGGCTGCCATAGCTGTCATAATGAGACATAGGCGACTTGCTGAGGGTGGTGACAATGCAGATGGTGCCAGACAACCCACAGTGAGGAGACGGAGAAGAGTGTACAGGCCCAGGGTCACCTACCATGGGTTACATGAGCTGGAGATAGTAGAGCGCTATAGAGTGGACAGAGAGCTCCAGCAGAAAATTGTTGAGCTGTGCAGGCCACGCCTTACACACAGAACCAACAGAGGGGAACCCATCCCAGTGGAAACCAAGGTATGTGTTGGCCTAAGAATACTAGCAACAGGTACCTTCCAGAGACCAACTGGCGATATGATGGGGATATCACAGGCATCAGCCTCCAGGGTACTACACCAGTTCCTGGATGCCATGTCAGCACATGTTGGTGATCATGTATATTTCCCCAACGCCCGTGAGGTATTTGCCAGCAATATGCGTCTCTTCCAGCAAATAGCGGAATACCCGGAGGTACTGGGTGCAATAGACTGCATGCACATATGCATCAAAGCACCAGCCAGTGAGCAGGGTAGGGCCTACATTAACCGCAAGAGCTTCCCCTCCATCAACTGCCAGGTCGTGTGTGATGCCCAGGGCATAATAATGAATGTGTGTGCTGGCTGCCCTGGGAGTTATCACGATTCCCACATCTGGCATTTGACGCAGCTGTACCAGACATTTGTCAATGGGGACATCCCACACGGACACCTAGTGGGGGATGCAGGTTATGCACTGGAGCCGTGGCTGATGACACCCATCAGAAATGCACACACACCTGAACAGGAACGCCATAATGAGGCACACGCACAAACACGTAATGTAATAGAGCGTGTGCTTGGGCTGCTCAAGTCACGGTTCCGGTGTCTGGACACATCTGGTGGAGCCTTGCAGTACACACCAACTACATGTACCCAAATTGTCATGGTATGTGCTATGCTACATAATATGATCTTGCAAAAACAGCTGCAGCAGGACCAGCATAGGGCTGGGCCAAACAGCCCCCCACCATTGCCAAGGCCATCACAGGCAGAGCGTGACTCAGAGGAGGAACAACCTGAGCCTGCCCCAGTAGGCAGAAGAAGGCGTGCCCAGTATGCCCAGGCCTTGGCAAAGAGGCAACGCATAGCACATACACTGGCTCAGTAGGAACCCTGGGAATGATACCCCTCTCTGACTCACTCATATAGTAACAGGGATGCCTAACATGACACAACCTGCTCTCAAACATGTACAGGGAGTGTAGTATGTGCATCCGACAGAGGCAGCCCTGAAGCACCACCTGAGGCATGATTGCCATGTGTTAAGCAATGTAACACCATCTAGTATATGCAAACATGAAGACCCTGCCTAACATCTCACCCTCACCAAGCATGATGCCACACTATGAAGACAAGAAGATCAAGTACAATAATTGGCTGAAGTAATGCAGTCGGTCAAAGGGGAGCCAATTTGTTACAGGCTGGGAAGATATGCAGAGTTTGACATGATGCACCACCTGCTAGGGGTGGCGTGCACCTATCATGCCATGCCCCATGGATACTGGCAAAGGCTGACAGTACCCACAGCATGCCCTGAATAGGTAAGTCTCAAAACACAAACCCAACCTCATAGGTTCTACAAGGGATAGGAACCTAGATGTAATACTACCCCATGACAGATGTATAAACAGCAAGATGTGTGCAGTGTAAACGTACACAGTAAGGAGAATGTAGATACCAGTCCTGTAATACAGAACTGGGCAAGGCTCACATCAGCACCCTAACACTACCAGGTCACACCTCATACTGTGCTGTACAGCTGCAAAACATGGAACAAGCTACAAAAGGAGGGTGACTAGCAAGAAATGGCAAGGATAATCACACCCCCATGTTGGTACCACAACAAGAAGCAGCATGGAATATCCATGGTCAAATAACAATGGCTAAAACTGCCTCGCAGTATATAGCCTGCCGCAGACCACTGTCCTAATACCAGGAACAGCACCTGGCCTATGTCGGAATACATGACTATATCAAGCCCCCCAAGCCACATTATATTGCTTGACTGAAAATACCCAGACATACTGGTAGCATTGTACTAGCACCAACACAGTAGGAGAAAATTACCCAGATTCCATAAACCAAAATGCCCAGGAATAATGTACTACTCCCACAAGAGGGGTAAGCATACTGGATGTGATAATCAGCAACATGTGTACTGGATGGCAAGATGAGAAGTGTACCCCTCACTGGTAAGACCAGACCATAGAGTAATCACACTGGATATACACACCCTGACCCCAGTCCCTGGCCAGAATACCACAGTGAAAAACATGTTTAAAGTATAGGTTGCAGCCCTCAAAACCGATGTTGAGTCCACAAAAGGCCCTGTGCAAGTGCAGAATATGGGACACACCACAGAACATGTTATACAGGCATTCCATGAACACAGCCAGGAATGCTTGGAGTATGCAATCACAAATAACAACAATACACAATGCCGTACACACAGGCATCTGGCACGCTGGCCTTCAGCCATTACCAAACCATGCAAGAGAATGAGGAAGTTACCACATGATAGAGCTAACATAAAAAGGGAAGTAATCACTGACCAGTAGTATGGCAACAACATATGTCCACACATACAATCCACTAAGTCCAGCCACAACAAGTATAATCTATGAATCCAGAGGCAATGTGACGCCAGTACCAAGTACACAGACAACCACAACACCCCCCAATAAATACAAACATATGTGATAGATGCATCTATGTATCCAAACCAGAGGTTGAGCTCCAACAACTCAGTACTGTCAACACTAGTCAGGAGGAGAAGGTAACCACATACACCACAAACCCAGTCCCACATAGACCTACCACAACTGTAAACCAAACACATAAACACAGACAAATATTCCCGGAGGCCTTAATTTCAAACACGCCACACCAACAGATGCCTCCAAAGTACATCACAAGCAACCACAACCTTCAAACATAGCACTTGCAATGAATAGTACGCAAAGCTGGTGTGCCAAACAGTCACAGGCCCAAAGGAGAAACAACATGCCTGATACAGTCGTAATAGGTGTCTGTATAGGCAGACACACAGCTGTCCCACTCAACAGACTGAACAAGGGAAAGGGTAGAGTAAGCTGCTTGTAGGTAGCCACAAAATGCCACTTAACACAAGTACGCAGGTTACCCCAAAGCAAGCAGAAATATAATGCACTCAATGTCCATGCTGGTGTGTATTACCTGAGATGTACCTCCCTGGTCAACATCAAATGAGACATGGATGGTCCCTCCGAGTATGTACCCCAGGGCGGGATGACACTGGCTGTGTGCAGTATCCAACCCTCACCAAGAATGATGCCACAGTACAAACACAGAATGCTCATGTTTAACAGCTGGCACAGTTACATCTGTCAGTCCAAGAGGGTGTAATGTGTGTCTGCTTGAGATGTCAAGCATGACAAGCCATGCTGCTGTTACAAGGATGGCTGTCAGCTGTTACCCAGGTGCGTCTGGATACTGGATAAGGCCTTTGCCGCCTCTATAGAGCCATATGTAGGCAAGGCCAAAAAGACTACCCACCACCCTAGAAAACATAAGTGGTAGGAAACATAAGGGTAATGCTGACCAATGCCAGATGTGTAAACTGCAATATGCATGCCCCTGAGGCACTTCCCATTATGGAGAACATTGATGCCTGTCCAGTGACAGAAGCCTGCTGCAGGCCTAGTGATAGCACACCAGCACTACTAGGTTATACCACAACCATGTGTTATGGCCCCAACACCTGCACCAAGACATCAAAGGAGGGGGAGTATCCATATGCAGCACAGACACCCATATAGCCAGGTAACTGACAATGCACAAAGCAGCGGACACCACCCAAGTGCACATAACTGTAGTCAAAACTGTTGTACAGTCTGTAGCATGAGACAGACCACACTCTCACACACAAGAACCCCACCCAGACATCCGAAGACACTGGACAGTATGAATGTCCCACCAAATACCAGACAAGGTACACAAAGTAACACATAGGTGTCAAACCATTATGTATGCAAGGAGTCATCAGGGACCTAGGGACACAGGTCGACATTAATCTGTCATGTGACAGCCACAATGCCAATGTGGCTATGAAAACTGTTGATACTGGACACCGTATCATGAAAGGATTCACATCAACATCAACAGAGGTCACTGTGCCACTGTACTGTTCCCTTATCAGACCCATAATCTAGTACAATGACTCCTATGGGATGTACCATACGTGACACCTGCAGCGGTTCGGAAGACCTCATAGTTACCCCACCAACAGGATAAAGGGTGTGAAATATATGTCATATGCTGCCTAGCTGTAGACACCCCAGCTGACTGCAGTCAAACACTGCCTACACAGAGGCATTGTATGTCTGTTGTACCAGGCCATGTCCAACACAGGAGTAATGGACATGCTACACCACAGAAAATCAAAGCCATTGGAGCTGTGAGAGTCACAGATGTCAACCTCAACACATAATGAAATAAGATGTGCTGGAGGGACAGATACATAACCCATAGGCTCCCCACACCCAGAAACAGGATCCCAATCCATGGTAGGCAGAGCCCCTCACTGTCACCCCTCAACAGGAATATTGCCAAGTGGATGGATGACCGTACATGTATACTGGGGATCCCCACTGTGTCAGGACCAGACAGAGGCACAGTGAAGAACCTCATAAATGGCCATAAGTGAACATAGCAAGGGGTGGTGAAAGACACACACACTCTAGTTAGGCTTACTAATGGCCTAGGGTGTCTAGCCTACTATGAACCCATGAAACTATGAAGATACAACACGTACAGGACACTAAGGATAATCACAAGGCTTACCCAACTGAAGGTAGGAACCATGTTGGGCATCCACAAATATGCTCCGAATCACACAGATATTACAACCAACATACCAAACACACACACATATTGCTAACATACAACCTTTCAGGTGCAGTGCAAACACCCCCCCCCCTGAGTGCAAAATACCTATCCCAGCAGATGGTCCCCTGACATTGCAGATGCTGAGGTAACAGCCATCATCTTCAAAGCAGAACACACAGCAGCAAAGGTATGTGATGGTGTCCTGTGCTGAGGCCAACATGGACCCCAAGAGTAATGGAATGCAAAATCACACTATTGGCCAATGTCAGCCTTACCACAGGATATGTAACCAAAGAGCAGTGTACAACAACAGTGGTCCATCACAACAAAGGTGTTGCCTGAATGGATACTCCAAACTACCACCCCAGGATCCTGACAAGCTTGTTCTGCACAGCTATGGAAAGGATCAGTATGTACCACAGACAGAAGGCTAATGTGGACCTACTAATACTGGACCCTACACACTGTGGCTGTTGTAACTGCAGAACCGGCCCCTAAACATGTCTGGCCCATTTGAAGCAGTCATTAAGGTCATTCATGAGGGCTATGTGGTCCACACAGCGTAGCTGGACCGTGCACATGCTTCTAGACAACACCGTACGTGTTCAGTATGGATATGTTCACCAGCTTAAATATACACCCCTATGTCAGTAGAGGGGTTGCAAAGCAGACCAAGGACAGAACTGACATGGTCAGAAATGCCGCATCCATGTCAGACTACAAAGCGGATATGAGTGGCATCCCACAAGGCCTGGTCTTGGCCCCCCCACCCCAGTTCTGTATACATGTCCCATAGGTATAGGCCAACATGGAAGGACTGTGACTGAGCATGTATGCAGAGGAGTACAAACAGCCCACCATATCCGACCCCCAGCTGACACAAGCAACCCACAAAAGGGCCACCTACAAACAGACAACTGTAGCCATAGCCATGTCAGCAAGCTAATCGCAGAACTGTGTATAGACAACCACCGAGGATATACATTAAGTGCCCACAAATTACCACACAGGTGTTAACCCATGAGGCACCTAACATGTGATGTGAGGCCTGGGTACAAAAGGTGATAAATATCCTGCACTGGACAAACATGTGTCTGTAGTGTTTGCAGAAACATGTACCATATACCCACCCAAACATGAAGGCTGGCAGATGTAGATAAGGGGAGCTCACTCTGGCTCTGCAGCCATCTTCCATCAGCATCACAACTGACTACAATAGCCCCTGTGGGATATACTGCAGCAGACACCTCCATCAACTGTAAAGTCCACAACAGTACCCCACCAGGGGTAGCAAAGAGCATGAACAGATGCCATGTGTTGCCTGAGTAAACAAACTGCAGTCCCACACACCGCCATCCTTCCCAGCTACAGGAAAGCTGTGCCTGATGTATGAAGCCATGTCCAACCTGGAATGAATGAACATGTTGCACCTTGTACAATCTGAATGGCAGTGAGCTATGCACATGAGAGACCTGAACCCCAGCACTGACATACATAGGACAAGCTGTACAGAATGATCCATAACACAGAAGGCACCCACACACTTCAGTAAACTCCTGCTACAGGTCAGCCAGAGTGCCACATATCGACACCCCTCAAGAGGCATACTGATGAGTGTACGGGAGATGGTAGGCTACCCTGGGTATCACTGTTATGTTAGAGGTAGACAGAGGCACAGTATACCAACCATGACATATGTAATGGCAAACTCCAGTTACAATGTGTGTTGAAGGACAAACACACCCTGTGACTACCATCAGAAATGGCCTACGGAACATCTCTAGTGTTTGCCAATGTCCACCCATTTGTGGAATACACTAGCAATGTTGGACGAGCCTGGTGTAGGTAGTCCATATCTGAACATATTGCAACATGGTCATATGTGCACAACTGGCCCCTACACAGTCTGTTGTGCTCACTATGAAGATGTCAAGCAGTGATAGGACTAAAGCCCAGGATACTGTCCACCACAGTGAAAGTACCGAACCAGTACACTATACGGTACTACAGTGTTAGGTCATTATGAAAGTATGTTGAGAACTGTCTGCAAAGTATCCCATGCAATTCCTGCAGGCACAGTATAATCCCTGTTGTGGCAGACATGAAGCAGTTGGCCAGTTAGTACACAACATGACACCCAACACACAATCATAAACGTGCGATAATGTCGAAGGTCACACACACCTAAATATGTGGTGGACTTCAGAGTGCAACATATGGAAAGCTCACACTGGGCATCCTTGCACACTATGATAAATGAGGCATATGTCAGACAACATGCCATGGAAAGGCTGAACTGGGCATGCTCACACACTTAGGCCATATCTCCGTGTAGCAGTTGGCCACACATATCTGGTATTTGTACGTGTCAGTCCAGGAACCAACCACAACACAGCAATCAGCCCAGTGCACACAGTAAATGACCACAGAGACATAAGTGATATAGTGGATCGCCGTCATATGCAAACATCTGCCACAGATACACAAGTTGGTCATAGGAACAGGGAATGCTATGGCAATAAAGACCTGCAAACAGTAGAACAGCACAACAAATATTGTGCATCTGACAATTGAACATATGGGTGTAGAGGTCAATACTAGGCTTCATGCCCCAGGGAATGACAGCTCAGCCAGAGTGTGCTTGGCATCTGCATCCCCAGGATAGTAGGCTACCATGCCACTGTAAAGTAGGTCACAGAAGGCAACATGTGAGGCTAGTGAGCTGTGCCTCTGTCAAGCAGGGGCACCGTGGAGGTCTCAGGGACTGAATGTGCTAAGCCACAGCCATGTTGTCGGTGTGTGCTGTGAGAGGGTTGCTGAGGATCTCTGACAGTAGGTGTCCATCAATAACAGATTGAGGGGAGCCCTATCTGCATTCTCTGGATGATTCCACTGTCAACACTGTGTTTAAATGAGTATGTGTGAATGAAGTGCTGTGCTGGATCTGTCCACAGATGTCCTCCCTCTGTGGGCTACAGCTCTGCAATGTATTAGGTCACTCTGTCTGTTGAACGGCGCATATATGGCCTGAGTACAGCTGACAGGTGTCTTGTTATGTAGCAGTCATGGGTATATGTGGGATAGCATGACCAATGCAAACTGTACACATGCTCATAGGATGCAATTGTCAAGGATTATGCTGAGTGGCCAGTATAGTCCTCCAGCATGGGTCCTCTGAAGTCATCCACCCCAGTCTACACAAGTGTAGAGTCTGCTTGTGCTAAACGCGAGTTTATGTGCAGTGACAACCTTGCCTGGGGGTGGAGATGAGATATGGATGTCCAGGGAAAGGTGGGTATGGTCAGATATTAACAATGGTGGTCTACCTCTGGTGTGGAACAGTGAGTACCCACATTGCAGATGGACAGGTGCAATATGTATTCACACATGTGGCTGTGGTGTGTGGTTCTGCCATAGCACATGGACCCACAAATTGTAGTGGCTGTAGGGTAAAGTGGTAGAGGCCTGAGTAGTTCTCACACACAATATGCCTGTACCTGATGTTAACAACTGGAATGGTGTATGTGAATACCTGCATATCCTGGCACTGTTCCCAGGGAAGCTAAGTGTGTGTCCTGGATGTGGGTGTGGTGTTCTGGACTGGTTGTGTTGTGTGTTACAGGTCCTGTGGTCCCAAAGCATGGTATAGAACATAACCTGCCAGTGCGATGTGCATATCTGACCCTGACGTAGGTGGCTGCAAATGCATATATATGCTATCCCCCACCTGACAGGTAGTACTACATCTACATACCTCTGTAGAAATAAAGATGTCAGCACCCTAGAAATACTACAGGTGCAGAACAGATGCCCAGTAATTCGGCTAGTGTGCTCTGCTAATGCATCTCCCTCAAGTGTCATACTATAGTTAGGTAGAGGTTCGAATCCTGCAAATGCTCAGTGTGTGTGTGTGGGTGAGTGGGGTTTGTTTGTGTGACAGGCTGTGAGAGGGAAATGTCCCTTTTGGCAACTGGGAAAACACACTACAGGATGCACATTCCCCTTACTAAACACCGATGATGTCAGCACCCTATAAGTACAGCAGGAGAAGGAAAGCCTCCCAGTAATGCGAATAGCGCGCTCTGCTAATGCGTCCGTCTCGAGTATCATAACATAGCTAGGTAGTGGTTTGAATCCTGCAAATAGCAAGTGTGTGTGTTTGGATGAGGGGGGTTAGTATGTGTGTGAGAAATGTCCCTTTGGCAACTGGGAGAACACACTACAGGATGCACACTCCCCTTTCTAAACACAGATGATGTCAGCACCCTATAAGTACAGCAGGAGAAAGGAAGCCTCCCAGTAATGTGAATAGCACACTTTGCTAATGCGTCCATCTTGAGTGTCCTAACATAGTTAGATAGTGGTTTGAATCCTGCAAATGGCAAGTGTGTGTGTTTGAATGAGGGGGGTCAGTGTGTGTGTGTGCAAATATGTGTGAGGGAAATGTCCCTTTTGGCAACTGGGAGAACACACTACAGGATGCGCACTCCCCTTTCCAAACACAGATGATGTTAGCACCCTATAAGTACAGCAGGAGAAAGGAAGCCTCCCAGTAATGTGAATAGCGCACTCAGCTAATGCATTTCTCCCGAATATCGTAATGTAGTTAGGTAGGAGTTTGAAACCTGTAAATGGCATATGTATGCGTTTGGATGTGAGGAGTTTGTGTGTATGCATTTCCGTATGAAAAACATGTTAGTTTTGGCAATCAGGAGATCACACTACCTGATGCACATTACTCTTTCAAAATACTGATGTTGTCAGCACCCTATAAGTATAGCCAGAGAAGAATAGTAAACAGAATAGTGCGCTTCACTAATGCGTCTCTCTCACGTGTCATGACTTAGTTAGGTAGGGGAAGGAATCCTGCAAATGGCAAGTGTGCATGTGTGTGGGGGTAGTAGTGTGTGTAAATACAAGTGTGAGCGAACAGATCCTTTTGGCAAATACTACAATACACCAGATGCTGCATACTCCCCCAGTAAACACAGGGGATGTCACCACACTATCAGCACAGCCAAACAGGGCTAGTTGGCTAGTAATGCCAATAGTGTGCTCTGCTACTGTGTCTATTACCATTGTCAGAGTACAGATAGGTATGTTTTGGTAACCCAGAACTGTCACGTGTGTTTGTGTCACACAGTATGACCTTGTGTGGGTGTTTGTACAAAACAATGCATACCATTGCTTAAACCAGCAATGGCATTGCACACATGATGTATGTGTGTGACACATACACATAAATACCTGTGACCTGCAGTAGTTACCATGTCTGACACATGCTTCGAGTGGATAAATGGTATTTGCAATGTATACCAATATGACTGTGTCTTACTGCGCAGGGTCAGCACGTGGTATGTCTCTATACAGTTTGGGTGTCTATGGTGAAAGACCTACAGCAGGGTATACACATCTGGTCTAGGCCATATAGTGTACATGTAGTCGATGTACAGGTGCTGCATGTTCCCACCTGTTGTGGTAGTGGTAACATGTCATTCCACTGCAATTTGGTGACCACATGCTGTGAACCATTCAACTAGTGTGTTGTAGCTACAGTAATGCTCATACACAATGTTTGGCTGGATGCAGTCCGGCCATATAAACACAGTTCTTGAGACTGTCATATTGCCAGTGTTGTTATGGAGGATAGGTGGTCTTCCTGTGTATGGGAGGGTTGTGTGTGCCAGGCTATGAACCAGATGGCAGTCCGACACACTGTTAGCTGCACATGAGTAGGCCTTGATCGTTTATGCTGTGCCAACAACCTGGAGGTGTGTGTATCTGTGTTACCTTGGGATACCACCCCCCTATCCATGTGTGTTACATGTGTAGGGGATGACAGGCATGGTATGGGGCATAACCTGTCAGTGATGGGTAACACCTGTGAGCCATGAATCATGAATCTGGTACTGCACAGACATTGCAGTTCACCATGCTGAGGGCAGTGTCTGGTGCATGCATATTCCGGTGTACACTGCTGTAGTTGTGTAGCAGCACTGTTAGTGTCCTAACCTGTGTGATACCCACGGAGGTCGCTATGTAAACCATGTCCTGCAGCATAAGGCAGTATGTGTGTACCAAGGAGCTTTGCCATTATACATCGGGCCATGGGTGTCACGTGCAAGATGACCCTTGCACATCATTGTGGCTTCCCTGGCATGTAAGCACACATTGACAGCCAGTGGATACCCTATGAATGACAGTGGAGACTGAGCATAATGTAGACATACAACACCCTTCCCACATATAGTGGTAGAATACCTGGTGAGGGTATGTTGGCAACCAACATCAGGCTCATACTGGCCTGTGCCACATGCTGAGAGATCCATTCTATGTTCCCTATCATGTAGTCCAGGGAGGTATGTCTCAGGCAGCCATACTGGCATGGCCAATGAGTGAGTCATATCTGTCCATGCCTCTGACTGACCTGTATGCATGTGTGCTGTGGTGGACCATAGTGCCCCTGAGGCATATCACTGTGACCTTCACCAGAAACAGCCTGTTGAGCAGGACCCCAGTGCAGCACACAAGACAGGTACCTGACACATCTGTAGCAGGTGTGTTGTGTAGCCCTACAGGCTGTGAGTGTGTGGCACAGGGGATGTGCGAGCCATGTGTGGCATGTGCTCTGTTCTAACGGAACATATGCCTGTGTGCCAACTGCGGATGTGTGTGATGCCACTAGAAGTTTACAGAAGAACTGTAACTCTGCATTGCAGGTGTAAGCAGTGTTCCAGGGAACCCCAAGCGAACATGCATGCAAACAAAGCTACAGTAAACAGGGCTGGAAGTAGTGCATTATACAACAAAGAAGGGGTAACAATAACAGTAAGTAACAATACAAATATGTAGGCACTATCAACATGTACCCAGGAATACGCAGCGCAGATGCCCATGGTAGAACTGGTATTATGTCATACTTATTTGTGATTTGGATTACATTGATACTGCACACATATCTACATGTGCCAACATCCACATGGCATAGTCATTGTGGGCAACTTGACACCATTACTGCACATGTCCACCATTGCATATCACTACTTGCGTTAGCTTTACCCCTGTGCTACCCATGTATGCGGCTATCTGTTGACAACCTTACCACCGGCATGCAATTATGTGCAGCTGTTATACTTTGGTATGTACTATGGGTGCAGATAACAATTCAGGACATTCATACAGTTACTGCAGCAGGCATGCTGGGATAAACACACAGTCATAGCAGCACACTGTACTGTTACCAACATGATACTACTAATACACTTCTATGTAGTCACCCTGTGCATCAGCAATGTGTTTACCTGTTCCCGCAATGATGTTGGAGATTGCAGGAGGTGGCACAGTGTCATCATATGCACAGGGTGTGGATTACGTATGCCTGAGTCAGCCACTGATACCACCAATTGACATGTGTGTGTATGTGTGTTGGTGAGATCAGCAGTACAGGGTGGGACAGTGTTGGTGCAGTGTGTGCATGTATGTGGTTGCCCTAGGTGTTAATATTTCACATGTCTGTATGCACGCACACAGTTTCACCTCATGGCTGCCATATACAGGGGTTTGTGGACAGCCACAGACTGCACCTGGCAGGCCATACAGATCAGTGTCTGTGTGCACGGACACGGTACCTGTGCCTGGCAGGGGTGCTACGGACCGTATCCAGTACAAAGCCAGACTGGGTACTGTCATCAGAAGCGGGAGTGTGTTGACTGGACACAAGTCCCTGTTGGGACTGTCCAGAGCCACGTGCACGTGGTCTCCCAGGGCATTCCGATGACAGCACAGACCCAGCATTACTGGGGCTGCTGCTGGCACTATGGGGGCGTGCGCGAGCCTGTTGTCGTCTGCGCCGACTGCCAGCTGCTGCTGCTGCTGCTGCTGGCATACGGCCACGTCGATGCCACAAATGCCCACCATTGCCCTGGCTCATGGACATCTGGTTGTGGAACTGCTGTAATATGTCCCCACAACGTCTGTCTATGACATCGGTGAAGTTACGGATAGCATCCGCAATGTCACTCATACTGTCTGTCATGGCTGTGCGACATGTTCTCAGCTCCCTCAGACCCTGTCTGGAGTACCTTTCCATACGTGACTGTGCCTGCATGACAGTCCGAAACATAGCTGAGGTTGGCAGACCTCTTTGGGCACATCAGCCAGTGGCAGTGCGCCCATGGATGCTCCAACGAGAACCCATGGGCAACTGTCTGTGTGGTACCATTGGAGGACCCTGCCCATGGCTGCTGTGTGGGGATGCATGTGCCACAGGTACCACATTACCCTGGTCTATGCCCGCTGTATCCTGTCCATCACCTAGGGACAATGGTGACAAAGGATGTACAGGCAGGATGACTGTGTGCAATGATGGGGTTGACAGCTGTGTACTGTCAATTGGCTGACCAATGCCAGACCCTGACACACCTTCCTGTACCATTACACAAATATCATCATTACCAGTAGCCGTGGCACAGGATTCAGGTTCCCTGCTGCAGGTCACCAGGGCAGCCCCAGAACCTGTGGGAGAAAGACAGGAAACACAGTTTACAGTCTGCAGACATTGTTACCAGTGATGCACTTATACACACATGCACACATGCACACATGGACACATGCACACATGCACACATGGACACAGGCACACATGCGCACATGGACACAGGCACACATGCAGGCATGCACACATGGACACATGCACACAGGCACACATGCACACATGCACACATGCACACAGGCACACATGCACACGTGGACACATGCACATGTGGACACATGCACACATGCACACGTGGACACATGCACACATGGACACATGCACACATGCACACATGCACACGTGGTCACATGCACACATGGGCACATGCACACATGCACACATGGTCACGTGTACACATGCACACATGCACATGCACACATGCACATGACACAGGCACACATGCACACATGCACACGTGGACACAGGCACACATGCACAGATGCACACATGGACACAGGCACACATGCACACATGCACACATGGGCACAGGCACACATGCACACATGCACACTCCGCAGTATACACACAGAGCACTACTGAGTTACACTACTGTTACTAGCATTATCAGGACTATTATAGGTTATGTTAAACACACTCACCAGCATGGATGGCCTGTCTTGCTGTAACCCTGGAGGGACCTGCAGAAATGATGAGATTAATGTCAGTGGGCACAACTGTGCCATTGATATTGCATATGATACAGTGTACAGAACAGTCAAGTCTACATATGGCATATTATCTGCACGCTCCATGTCGTGCTGCTGTGTGGAACCAGCCTCCATCATAATGCAGGTGTACTGCTGTTGGTGTTCTGGGGCTGGAGCCACAACACTTAGGAGTAGCCCCTCCAGTCTGGTGAGGGGAGGATGTGTGGCCACCCCACCTCCTGTGTCAACCTGTTGCCTGTGGATATCTGATGCACACTGCCGGACACTTCGGATTAAATCACTGCAGTGATGTCGTACCTGCTCATATGTCCTGTTATGCATGCCAATATCATTTACCCTACGGACAATGTCTTGCCACAGTGCGTCCCTCTCCTGCTGTTTCTGACTGGTGCGGGAAAACAGGATGTCATACTCCCGCACCAGGCTCTGGTGGATCTCCTCATCTTCCGCCACAGAGTAGGTGGGGTTACGCTGTCACGCCATCTCCCTGGAAGAGAACACAAACAGGATATCAGGAGACCATGTCAGCAATATATGGCACACATACTATACATGATACTCATGTGTAGTGATATACTACTACTCCCATATGTTGCATGTGTGTGTGTTGTGGTGGATACACAGGTACATGGCCAGATATCAGTGCTCAGCCAACACCTGTGCAACAATACCTGCCACATTCCACACAACATAGTAGCATGCCCCATCGGTCAGCACACACTTACAGGTGCAATGCACAACCTCACTCTGGGGGTTCATCCCAAGGAACTGTATGTGGGACACCGTCCACTACTGTGATGTGGACAGAAGTTACTCGGCCTGGATATACATATCCCACCACCACCACCAGCACAGTAGACTACTTTGATATGTATGTGATTAGACAGTTACACTTGCTGGGACTGAGATGGTATCCATGCAGCACACTGGGCCAGTGGAAGCCACAAGCCACACTGCTGACCCCTTTGCAAATGCTTACCACGGACATGCCACAGATTGCATGGAACTTGCACACACATTTCTAACCCAGACCCTATGCACAATGGTTAGGCATCCTGTCCGGTGGACCCCAGACAGAGGCAGATTGTATAACAATAGCAGGAGGCTACTGCAGGACAGAGCACATTCACATTAGGGGAAGGCATCTGTGGTCAGCACTGGAACTACGCTACGGTCCGTCATAACAATGGCCACGACCTACTCTGGGAGGGAAATGGACACAAACACTATGGATGACCACAAGGCCTTCTTCAGTTATGTTACACATATGGACCACATGCCTCAGATATGCTCTGTGTTAATACACACCTACTTAACATTCACCAAACACACAGATATTGGCAACAATCTTGCAGACATGTTTGGTGCACATATCCCCCCTCCTTCTCCCCCACCAGTTGCAATATTTATCACAGCTGGATGTAACCTCCCTATCATCTCACATGTCCAGGTGAGGGCCGCCCTCAGCAGAGAAGAACACACAGCATCACTGTGACCTCGTGGTATCTCTGGATGTGTGCTACTGGCACTCCGAGAGGACATACAACCACATATAACACTGACAGTTTATCTTGGCCGTACTACAGGATATGCACCTGGACAGTGGCATACAGCAACAGTGGTCCCACACCACTAAGGGGGCACTTCGACTGACCCTGGGAATTACCACATCGTATGCATAACGGGCCTGGTCTGCTAAGCTATGGAATTATGCAGTATGGGATGCATATGCAGTGACATCGGGTACCTGCAGACACTTGTTCCCAGCCAGTGTGCCTTTGGGATGGGCTGATCCTGACTTTTGAACCTGGCTGACCTTTCAAAGCAGTCACTACAGCCATTGCTGGGCCAACGCACAGACAACTGCTGCCAGGATCATGGCCTAAGACTGATTGACATGTAATGTATGGTCATCCCCTTTTGGTGGAACTACGTACACACAACATATCACATGGACATACCTATGGATACAGACCTATGACACATTTGGAGGGTTCACAGTATGCACACTATTAACCTGCTACTTTGCATTACCTGTGTTTGTCGCAGCTGGTTGCATTACCACAGCTTCTGCTTGCTGCTGCTACTGTCAGTGTTGACAGCTTCGGGTGACAGAGTCACAGTGTCTAATCTTTTTTTTTTTTTTGCTCTCTCTCTCTCTCTCTCTCTCTCTCTCTCTCTCTCTCTCTCTCCCCCTTCTCGCTCTCCCTCTGTCTGCTTACAGATAAGGCAATGAATGTATTGCATGTGGGGAATGTTAGCACTGGATGCTTTTGTAGGTATCTGCATAGGTCCATGTGATGGCCTCTGCACCAGTAGTAAGCCAGCATTTGCTAATTGCACACAGCCAGTTGTGTAATGATTGCAGTTCTCACTGTGATTTCAGGTCAGTGCTATAAAAGGGTATGTGGGATAGGCATTGCCCTTTCAGATTGTGAGGGCGGGGACCATGCTGGTATGCTGTGGACAGTGTTTTGTGAGTGTAAAGGTTAGTATCTCTCTCATGATTCAGGCTGTGTTGTATATTCACATTTCTCCATTCCTCTCTCATGTTCCCTGTAGCAAGTGTGTATGCACATTGACTCCTACAACTATATATAGATATATATTTATATATATATATATATATATATATATATATATATATATATATATATATATACATACATTTATATATGTACTTTAACTGACCTTATTATCTACAAGCTGCCAACTAGCATGGCTGTTTCTGTTCACACACTACTATTATAGAAATCCAGTAGTTTTGACAGTAATTTTAAATGACATGCTTTGTGTACTACACATCCTATATTCCCTTTACATTCATCTCTACTATTACATTTTATATTTATTTTAGCACAATGTTTTTGTATAAGAGTCATGGCTTAGTGGTAGATCATACAGACTAGTGTTTCCAAGGTCCTGGGTTTGAGACTGACAGTGGGAATTTATTTTGAAATGAGTACAGGACCTGTCAATCAAAGTGACTAAGGCACTTTTAAGCAGTTGTAACCAGGTTAGCGCTGGTTTGTGCGGAGCTCACGCATGCGCACTGGCGGTTAGCTCCACGCACACAAGTGCACACCTGCTTACAACCGCTTAAAGGTGCTTACTCTGGTGCACACCCGCGCTATTTTCTTTGAAAGAAAAGAAAATGGGGAGACAGGAAAGTGGTGAAAAAGGGGTCACAAAGAGGGTAAGACAGTAGGGAAACAAGCTTGGGATGTGCAGGAGGGATGTAGGTAAGGCCCATAGCTGCCCATTTCTTCATCAGCAACAGCTGTGCATATGTATGTAATTTGGTGTGACATTTGAAACCTTCCACCCCTGAAAGAGGTGTCAGGACAACAATAATACTTGTTGTACAGCCAATTGTAATTGATAGGTTCCATGTCCAGCAGACATGTGTGTGGAATGGGCAGCTATGTATGGGGCGTAATTTTTTGTGGGTACAGAGTGCCCTTTTTTTTTTTTCAGGTGAGAGTGGTATGTCAGGTGAAGGAAGTCGGTACAGCTGGGGAGGTAGGTTGGGTAGGTAAACAGACAAGACAAACAAGATGCATATAGGGGCGGTGTATGACACGTGTGGGGGGGGGTTACACAATTGACAGGGATGGAGGTTTGGATATCCAGAGCCCATGAGCCCACAGATGGCAACAGTGGAACTGATATCCCCACCCATAGGCAGTTGCCACTGTTCCTTCACTGCCCAGGATGGGGCTGTGCTGAAGGCTGTGTAGGCGGGGCAACAGGCATGCCCGTTAGTTGCGCCACCCATGCCTTGAGCTGGCGTAGGGGCTCGAGAACAGAGTCCCGAATCTCCCTACGCACCACAGTCCGGATGCTACGGAGGGTGAGTGGTGGTTCTCCTCCAGCCACACTTGCAGAGGGGGGTGAGCCGCTTCCCCTGCAGCACTTCCACCTGCAGGTGGCACAGGGCCACTGGAGGAGGGTCCAGACTCGGCACTAGTGCCAGGTGCACTCGCCAGCTGAGGTGGGAGAGGTGGGTCCGCTGGAACCCGCCTTCCCTGTCGTCCTATGTATTGCATTATGTCATGACAGTTTGGGTTAGTGACATATAATACCATTCACAATTAGTTGTAACAGCATGCATTAGTATTCCCATTAACGAAACACCCAGATATTCACACCATTGAACAGCATGCATAACACATGCATAATTTGAACAGAAATACACAGTCCAACAACATGCAGGGTTAATTGATGGCAACAGGCCATCAGGTGTGGATGTATGAACAGGGCAGATGCATCAACGGGCATGCAAATATATATGACCCAACAGGACAAACGTCCAGGGGTGTTAATTGTGATTGCACATACCATTTTCACGTGGAATGGGTTATATGTGGTTATAGGGTGGGGTAAAGAAAGTAATATTAACACCTTCGAATAACAATACATATGCTGTACATTTCTAATAGCTGCAGTTATATACACACTACTGTTCTAACTACAGTTTCCTATATGATAACTATTTCAACTTGTTGATAGGACTGTTACTGCAACATCAATATACATTTTATTCTTCATACACATTCATATCTAGCTTTGCTCAGCTACATCATCCTGCTACATTTGCTTTATATAGCTGTAGACAAGTGTGGATGTTTGGTATATCAGACAATCATCCTATCTGCATATTGCAGACTGAGAGCAACATACCCAGATGTTGGGATACACATTCCAGATGCAGCAACACTTTGAACAGATTTTGCTGTTTGATTTTGAATCTCACATGCATTTCATTCTGTCTTGACTGCAGTATACTTTATTCAGGGGTTATTACTACTGTATTGCTGGATTCATGACACTTTCTCACACTCTCTCACTTGCTTTCATTTTACTATTCAGGATGGTACTTACTTCTAGGCTTTATTGACATGTTTTACCTGTAGTTATTACAATCCTTTCCAGCAGTCTCACTTCTGTCATGTTTCAGTATTTCCACAGGGATATATTTCACACATGGGATTTCATCATCTTCTGCAGCTATACTTTTCAGCCTGCTGCAGGTTGTGTACTATTTTCTTACACGTAGGGCATTTTTATTTCAGAATATATGTCAGACAGTTTCATTTTTCGGTTTAACTTACAGGCTGAAACACACTTTTGTAATCAAGCAATACTTGCAGACACTTTCACACTGTTACTTGCACATTTTATTCCTTACTGACTACACTGCACTCTTTTGCTGACTGTCATACTTTTATATTTCTTTACAGTTACTGGTAGTGGATTACTGACCTGCCTGGTGGCGCAACCGCATCAGCCTATTGCCATAGGCTCTGCGGTTCCCAGAACGGACACCTGCAGCTGTAATATAAATTAAGTAATATTGGAATACACATCTCCATAATATCAGCTAGTTTAATTTCTTACATACATAATTAAATGTTACTTACTCAGTAGTGGGGCGTTGGGTGTTTGCCGGGCCTCCTGGATCCAAAGGTTCAGTTGGTCCTGCTTGCATCTCTTCAGGTCCGCATGGTGGTGATGGACCTGCTCAACAGTCCTTGGAATCCCTGTGGCACTGGTGAGATCATGAGCCAACCGGTCCCACGCCTCAGCCCTGTATGCTCCCCAGAGGACCTGGCCCTGCATGAGTTGGGCCTCATGATTATGGACTAGGAGCCAGACCATGTACCTGGACTCCTCAACACCCCACCTCTGTGCTCAAAAGCAACTACCCTCTCCTACTCCTGTCATTCTGCCTGCAGGTCAGTTCTCCAATCGTTTATGCTGTGTATTCCCGCCATTGGGGCTTATATAGTCCGTTTTTCCCCCACATATCTGTGATTGGCCATTTTGGAATTGTATCAACTTCACTAAACCTGCATTGTCATGCTCCAGTTTGTATTCATTCCTATATATTTGCTATTATTGCAGTTATAGATACTGCTGTCATGGCTTAGTGGTTCAGTGCCTTGACTATGGTGTATAGTCTTCTGGGTTCGAACCTGGCCACTACTTTTTATTTTTTATGACTGTCTAGACAAGCTGAGGGGTGTGTCTGTGTAAAGGCAGTTTTGATACTGCTTGCTCAACGTTGCCCGTCGGTTAGCTTGTTTGCGCGGTGCGCAGCTCCGCGCAAATGGGGTACGCTGCTTTAAGCCTCATTTGGCTATCAGCATGCATATTACGCTCAGCCCAGTTAGGGGCACATAGATTTAGCGTGTTACACCACTGCTCAGCTACGGGCACTCATTTTGCACCAGTTAAACCACTGCTCATCTACGGGCAGATGCACTCACTCTGTTAAACTGTAGCTCAGCTATGAGCACATCTGGCATTTTTTATTGTTTTGTTACCTCACATTTCTTCAATATAAATGGGGTATTTTATTACATTTTACCTACATTGTGGTTTTATGTGTACATATTTGTCAGGGACTTGTTTCCTGCTTATTTTGCTAAAAAAAAAAATTGGTGTTGTGGGGGCTCGAACCATGAATGACTGCTCTTCAGCCAACTTCTCTACCGCTATACTATTGCTTCCTGGCTTATTTTGCATATTTAGTTCTTATATGCTTTCCCACTGACTGCTAACTGTAGCTGCACTACGGGCACGCCCGCGCAAACGAGCTCACTCAAGGTTAAACATTTTTACATTTAAAAAAAAATATATAACGTGTTTATTGATATGTTTTCTGTTCATAGTCTGTAGGGGCATGTGTTGTGTTCTGTTTATTCACATTTCTGTGGACTCTGTCATGGGTGTTTACTTTGGGTACTTTTCCTCTTCTGGGGGCGTGTCCGCTTATAGGGCTCGGCCTATGGACACGCCCACTACTGTCTTACACGGACCGTGTTGGCCTTAAGTGTGATTCAGCATGCTCTTATGAATATGCAGAGCATGCTGACATCACTCCGTTTAACTGCAGCCTCCGTGTATGAGTTATAACTCTTACACGGAGGCTTCATGAATCCTGCCCAGTATCTATTTATACTCTGCTGCATTCAACTTGTTAGGACAACCCCCTCAAGTTCATAGGAACTACTTGCAGCACTGTAGAATTAAACAGATGTTTTATACCATTTTCCATCAAATGTTTGGCCAGAGCATTAGTTAAAATTTGTCTCTTTATTTCAGATGTATGCTTACTGATGCAGTCTTTTAACCTTCTACTGCATTTACCAACATAAAATAGAGTACACAAAGTGCACGTAGCTAAATATATATTTTCTGTCAAAATTTACAGACTTTTGAAATTAAATGTACAGCAACCTGTTTGACAGAAAATATAATATATTTAGCTACATGCACTTTGTGCACCAAATTTTATATTGGTAAATGGAGCAGAAGCTTAAAAGACACTATCACTGAGTATGTATCTAATATAAAGAGACAAGTTTTAACTAATGAGCTGGCCAAACATTCGATGGAAAATGTTGCAAAACATCTGTTTAATTTTAGAGTTCTGCAAGTAGTTCCTATGAACTTGAGAGGTGACCTAACTAACAAGTTGGATGTAGCAAAGTATAAATGGATACAGAGTTTGAATGCAGACAAAATACCAGGGTTAAATGAAACTGTTAGCATAAAACTTATACAGAAACAAAAGCAAATGTGCCTCTAGTACCTGAATGTACCTTTAATTTAATTGGGTTTTATAATGATTAATTAATTAATTAATTAATTAATTAATTAATTAATTAATTAATTGCAGTTGTGTTTTTATTGGTTGCCTGTGTCTTTTATAATTGTATTTAAAACCATACTTTTGTTCTAGCTTTTATTACACACTGAGGAAGGGTGTTATACCCGAAAGCATTGTGTTTGGAAATGTTATTAAAGATTTTATTCTTCGATGTTGCTGGTTTGGCTTTTTACATGTTTTGACTGTGTTTGCTTATAACCAGCATTTGCACAACACGTTTCCTTTTTTTGGTAGTTTGGTGTTGAACTTTGGATAATAGTTGTGAGCCGTAGGAGGGGAGAAGAACTGATTATGACACAGCCCTTTGTTCCTGAAACCCAAATGGAATTAAATTTGGTGGAACGAGCTAACAGAACTTTAAGTGATGTACTTTCTATGCATTCTAGCCCTTTATTGTCTAATATGTTGGTCAATACTTCAAAAACTGTAGGTTCTTCTGCATCAGAGACTAATGTTTTTATGCAGTACTTATCTGATTTAGAGAAGAAAGTACAAACTTAGAAGAGATTGCAATGGCAAAGAGTCAGTTTTCAAACTTATATAGAACTTGGAATACACCCTAGGAGGCTGAGAATCTTAAAAATGCCTACATATAAGAACTTATATTAAGCGTTCCTTAAGAAATGGCAACCGCTTAATTTGTAGCTTAGTTTGGATTATATGCATCTAATGAATGATTTTTTGACACAAACTGAAAAAGAGCTTCATGATCCAGTACTGACATTAGAGGCTGACATCTCCTCTCTAACTTGCTTTAATTATAACACTGCTGTGTACTATGGAATGTTAGACCGTTTATCAGAATATGATAAATATTTAGAGCAGGTAAAAAAAAGTAAACTGCTATGTGTTATCAATGATTTCAACTGGGGTCATATCTTTTCCTGGCTAAAATACAGTACAACTAAGACAAATAGAACATTTCCTGAAAATTCTATGTATGACCTGGATACATTTGAATCACTAGCAGCTCATACTACTGTAGTAAACCAGAATACAAACTTAAATCAAGCTGCCGATCATTCATTAACTGCTGCACCATTTACCAATCAGAGGTAAATATAGGGGGGACCTCACACCATTGCTTTTTCTGTTGCAGTAACCACTAACGAGGGTTTTTGACAGCTGCAAATGTTTTTTGTGCTACAACAATTGGACAGAGTGGAAGACAGATCCAGGACAGCATCCAGAGGAAGGTCAAGAGGAAGAATAAGAAACGGAGCCAATTACAATGGACCCAAGACGAGGTGTCAGTTCAACAAAAAAAGGTGACTGAAAATATTATAGTGCTGAACTTTTCTTAACTTGTGATTTCTGAAAATGACTTAAATTTATTATGCAAAGGTCTACAATTCACTCCAAGTTGCAGTGATAATATCGAGGATGCCTTAATTGATTTGAACTTGTTTGTTCATAAGGTCAATTTAAAGTTGAATTTTAAGAATGATACTGCTACTACTGTTCATCATCTTCTTTCGGCTGTTCCCATTAGGGGTCGCCACAGTGGATCATCTGTTTCCATTTCTTCCTGTCTTCTGCATCTTGCTCTGTCACACCAACCACCTGCATGTCCTCTCTCACCACATCCATAAACCTTATCTTAGGCCTTCCTCTTTTCCTGTTACCTGGTAGCTTCATCCTTAGCATCTTTTTCACAATATACGCAGAATCCCTCCTCAGCACATATCCAAACCAACATAATCTTGCCTCTCTGGCTTTGCCTCCAAACCTTCCAACCTGGGCTGACCCTCTAATATACTTATTCCAAATCCTGTCCATTCTCATCACACCCAGTGCAAATCTTAACATCTTTAACTCTGCCACATCCAGCTCTAACTCCTGCCTTTTTTTCAATGCCACTGTCTCCAACCCATATAACATAGATGGTCTCACTACCCTCTTGTAGACCTCCCCTTTCACTCTTACTGGTACTCATCTGTCACAAATCACTGTTAAGCCCTTAAAAAAACAGCACTTTTGTCCCAAATAGTGCACCCGTGGTTTCAGCCTTTCGTGATATGTGTGAACGACAACTTAAAAACATTTATTTAGAAAAATGTATTAAGAAGTATAATTTATTTATGGATGAGATGGATGCTTTGTTAAAACTTAAAAATAATCCAGATATTGTCATCAAACAAGCTGATAAGGGTGGGGCTATTGCTATACTTGATAAATCCTTGTATTTGAAATGTATGCATAAGTTTTTGACTGACATTAGTACATTTAAGAAAATAAAGCGAGAAGATCTGAAAAAGATAATATATAGGGTGAATGCAGGAATTTATGATTTACAACTTACAGATGATATTGAGCTACATTTATTTAATTGCGTGTCAGTACCATATTCTGTTATCCCCTTTTTATATGGTTTACCAAAGGTTCATAAAAATGTTTACCCACCTCCTATGAGACATTTTGTCTCAGGTAGGGGGTGGGTTACAAAGCCTGTGTCTTTGTATTTAGAACACACATTGAGTCCTTACTTGACCAAAATTAGAAGTTATATTAAAGAAACAGGAGATTTTTTGGATAAACTGCATAAATGGTTCATAGCTCATAGTGATAGTGCCTTTGTTTTTGTTACACTGGATGTAGTATCATTATTTACAGTTATCCAAAATGATTATGGAGTAGAGGCTATTAGGGATTTTTTTATATTTTAATACAGAATTACCAGCAAGAAAAGTAGAAACTTTATGTTTCTTGCAGGAATTAGTATTGGAAAATAATGTGTTTATCTTTGAAGAACAGCTCTGTCACCGGATCTTTGGGATCGCGATGGGAACATTGGTTGCCAATACATATGCCAATTTAACATACATTTTTTTGGGAATTGAAATATGTTTTTGGTGAAGAGAATCCTTATGCAAATAATATTGGCTTTTATTCACGTTTTGTGGACGATATTTTTTTTGCTATGGATAGGTAAAAGTGAAGATCTCACCCCCTTTGTTAATTGTTTGGAAACCACTACAGACTTCCTGAAGTTTAAGATGAATTTTTCTACAGATAGTATCACCTTTTTAGATATTCTCTTGAAAAATGTTGAGATGACTATCAAATTTTAGGTGGGAGTCTATGGTTATTCCCAATAGCTTAGCCTGTGACACTGGAGCAACTGGAGTAGCATTTGTGGAGTAGCTAGTGAATTGCTGTTATCAATGTTTTTGTTAGAACTGGTTATAATCATAAGCTGAGTTTTCTTTGGATTGAGGATAAAATGGGCTTTGGTAAGGTAGTTTTCAACATCAAAGAATGCTAGTTGAGTTGTTTGCAGGAGGGTGAGAATGTTTTGTGCAGCACAGATTAAGGTAGTATCATCTGCATACTGAATGATAGATGCATGCTGTGTGGAGGTATGGAGGTCATTTGTGAAGATTGTGAATAGTCATGATCCTAAGATAGAATCCTGTGGGACTCCTAGAGTTATGGGCAGTGGAGGAGAGAGGGAATTTTCCCATTTCACAGCTTGGTACCTGTCAGTTAAGTAGCACTGGAAATAGGTAAGAGTGTAATTTGATAGGGGATATCGGTTTAGTTTGTTTAGCAGAAGACTGTGTCAAATGCTTTGGACATATAAAAAAAAGAGTTCACACCTGCAGGCCTTTGTTTCTGAGATGGCTTATTGTGTCTGTGAAGCAAAGGAGGGCTGCAGTGGTACTATGGGCAGGTCTGAAACAATGTTGAGTAGGTGACAGGATGTTGCTGTCCAGGAGATATTTTAGCACCTGGGTATGGATGCATTTTTCTAGGATTTTGGTTAGGGGGAGAGTAAAGCAATGGGTCTGTAGTTATTAAGTTCAGTGAAGGTCCTGCCTTTATGTGTGGGTGCAACATAGGATATTTTCCAGAGTTTGGGCACATAGTTTTAAACAACTGGTCTGTTTATGAGAGTGGAGATTGGGATAGCAATAACTTAGACAAATGCTTCTTCAGACCATGACACACCTTGTTACTAATTAATTCTTATATAGTATTTTTTAGTTAATAAGAGACACTTTCTAGACACCATTATTCATCTTCATGCCTGGAATTTTTATACCCTTATATGTTTATATACATATATATATATATATATATATATATATATATATATATATATATATATACATTTTTTGGTTTTCTAGGCTTTGTGTATTAACATCTAGCAGATTTATTTTTACATTGTTAAGACTATTCACATTTCAACATACAGATGATGCCTATATATATTTGGAAATATTGTATATATATTCTCATGTTATCAGCATATTGTGATATGTTTTTATATATAGATTATTCTATATTGGAATGCTATATGCTGATTTGCTGTTAGCTATTTGATGTTTTGGATACTCTAGTAATATAATGTGTCTTTAATTTTAAACTAGAGTGTGAGGTCATAATGAGTCAAACACTATATAAGAACTAATTAGTAACAAGGTGTGTCATGGTCTGAAGAAGCATTTGTGAAAGCACTCACCGTTTGTGTACACCATTAAATTGGCTTTGTTTTAAAAACGGAGTAATACGTTTATTCACAGTCCATTATTTGTGAGTGCATGGTTGCCTCTGCCTGTGCTTTTTTATCTTATACTATTGCATATTGTTATACAATGGCAGGAATACATTAAATCATTAAGGTAGTCTTATACATTTACCACATTCAGAATCTTGGCATTTCAATAGCAACATTTCAAGGTTATCCCAACAACTAAAGGTCTTGCTATAATCTTATTCTGATCACTTCTTTTTCAGTTTTACATAGTATTTTTGTAAAATTTATAAATTCCTTGAATGTAAGAACTAAGCTTGATTTCCAATTTTTTTATAATAACTTTTCTGGCAACTGCCAAGAGAGCCCAAATGAGTCTTTGCTCTTTGGCTTTTACAGATACAGGAAGTTGAACATTCACAAGTATTACTGATCTAGTTCAAGAACAATTATCAGACTATAACCCTTTAAAAATGTATATAAATGTAATCTTTCACAATCCATCCCCGGGATTCATGAAGCTCAGCGAAAGGATGGCGGTAGGCTTGCGCCAACAGTGCAGCGTGAAGATGGCGCAGTAGTGCCAAATGCATATTAATGAAGGCGCGCTGCCACCACAGCCACTTGCACAGGAAAGGAGCACGAGTGCATAGGGTGTGTCGAAGTGCCGCACGGAGGCATGGAAATGACAGCTGCCGATGTGCAACATAAAATGCTTGCATATAACAAGTTGCAAGATAGTAATCACATCTGTCAGTGTCCCTGGATACTGAAACGTATGCAGAGCATGCAAGAAAGTTCCTGCAAACACAAAGTGAAGAAGCTAACACAAATGCATGACAGGGAATAACGGCTCCCTATCCCGCGAACAAATGACATGGAAGACCGTGTGGCCGTAGTCCAACACCATGTAGATAGCTATACCAAGTGGAAGTGAAATGCATCATATGTTAGCGAGCCACCAGTAGGTACATCCAGCCCAATGGTGAGGGTCACCAGCTGACCGATAATGTGAGGGAGGGTACACAGCTGGGCAGATGTGTCAATAACAAAATACATGATAAATGTAGATATCTAGTGACCCTATGTCCAAATCATATCCCACAAGGCATGTAATAGTCACATACAAAAGGTATGTCCGTAGTTCACATACCAAATGTGATGCCCGTAGTTCACATACCAAATGCGATAGGAAATAGAATAAGCATGTAAACGAAACAGAAGGAGCATATAAACAGCTACAACAATAAGGAAACATGTAGGACAAAAGGAACAGTATTATCCGTACCATCGACAGTGGGGACGTGTTGTCTAGTACAGTCGGATATGTGTATGGAATATATCCCATCCTGGACATAGGAAAAGGTGGCATCCTACCAATGAGTAGAACAGGCTGCCAAAATCTGGAAATCAGAGGTACAAGCCAAACTTGTCAGGATGTGTCACAGTTGAACGGGTAGTACCCGGGTATACCAACCATGTAATGAAAGTTAAGTATGGGCATCTATTTATGTGCATGAGGCATAGCATGTGGAAAGCAAACATGGCAGGGTAGTCCACATAACCATAAAGGTACCTGACAAATGTAAACAATTCAAAGTTTTACTCTGGCCATGTCATGAGCCAACAACCAAAGCAGTGATTTATGGGGTGTGAGCAATCTGTTTGTGTGGGGGGATGGGTAATGGTACAATCCTCTAAGGTGATACTGTGTCATATGCAGAATAAGTGAACTGGAGGTGCATGAGGGAGCAGTGGGTGAAGTTGAAAGAAACACAAACACATGTATATACAGCTGCAATACAACCAGACAGGCCATACTGTAGAACACAATCCCACAAACATATGAATATTGAAATGTGCGATACAAATCGATAAACATGTCACTGGCACATACCTACAGATTGGTCCTGATGGAACGGGCCATGACAAATGCAACACACCTGGATGCATAATGGACTATCCAGCATCCCCTCCACATCACACAACCCGCTCCCGTACCTGGACTTCACCAAATCCAGCCATACTTGGCCTACTGGTTTGGTGCAGCCACAGCTACACATAGTGACCACTATGCATATGTGGTAGGTAGTGTCACCCTAGGCAGTTGCAGGATTGCACACTATGTATCCCTGGCATGTAAAACCCCCAGCACGTTTTCATATAGCCAAAAAGATGTTTGTTATTTCCTTGCGGATTGGTCCAATTTTTGGATATCCCTCATGGGATATGTAACCTGTGTAAACATTAGAATGGAAGACACAAAGTCCAGTAGATATCTGGACACAAGTTGGAATGTGCATGAGAGGTGCACGACACTGTCCAGCCCTAAGTGGTCATGCATAACCTACCACCCAGGATCAAACACCTGCCCGTGACGCAGTGTCCCGACACAAAAAAGCGGTTGAATATATTGCACACATTCGCATAGTGGCACATGGTATAAGGGTGATGAAGGTACTGACATAAACAGGATACCCCTGATCCACTGTGTGAGGGGCAAGTAATGTGTGTGTAGGTGTGACCTGACCAACAATGGTACAATGCCAAATGTCATGTGACCATAGGGAATAACTATGCACCATGCTGCGTGTAACAGTTGCCTAAAGCGGTCACGTCAGGATAGAATAAATGTAAGTCATACAAGAAACAGGCAAACAACAAAAGTGCCAACGGTAGAAGGCTTACAGCTAGGAAACAAATGACTGTTCTAAACATGCAGTGACCATGGCTATGTTGTCGGCCCAAATAATCTGGTGTCTGCAGCAGGGTTTTCATCTGTCCCGCTTTGTGAGGAATAGCACATCATTGGACAGTTGTGCCCTGACAAAAGACATTTCAAATGGCAAATGTCCTGGGATTGTAGGACATAATTATGTCCCATATGTTATGTAAAAGTAGCAGAAAAGAATTATTGCAGTATTTACAATACCTAAATGTTACAAAAATCAGAATAAGCAAATAAACTGCTACAACAATAGGCTTTTATGTTGGCAAATAAGTAAAGTTCTATCCATTGTACTGACCGTGGGTATGTGTCGGCATGTAAAACCAGGTGTGTTCCGAAAATGTCCCATCTTGGCCACATGAAAAGGTGCCAACCCTAGTCCTGGAATACAGCACAACCCGTACATATGACAATGTCAACAATACCAATAGTCAGAGCATTCACACAATAACTGGCCAGACCCCTAAACTCACAAAGCCAGTGCCCTTTGGGGGAAAGGTGTTGAATGAGAATGAATACTCACAACAATGAAGAGTACAGACGCATTTAACTGCAGACAATTAGTAGTATTCCGAATCTGTCAACAGGTTCCAAGGTAATAGTACTAATATGGTAGAAGAGTCCGTGATTGTCCCTGAGTTGTCATATCCTTGTCCCTGTAGATACAAGTCCGAGTATCAGAGAGGTCCGTACACAGAAGTAAACCAACCAACTGTCCCAGTTGTTGACTAGACTATTGCATACCTGCAGTGAATTTATAAGAGATGTCCAGAACAATATTCATTGTTTGTATAAATGAATGAAATAGTCAAATGGGAAGGGAAACCACCCCCCAACCAGCATTATGTAGTGGAACCACTCCCCACCCTAAATTATGTAGCGCTGACACAATAATGTGGTCAGAGGTGCCCAAACACCTGCATTTGTAAACACAGGTAGACTGTGAAAGTCTGGACTAACTCTGGCCATGTGCTACATCTGATCTTTGAACAGCACCAGGGCAGTACTAGTCACCAGTTGGCCCAGCCTAAACACAGACCAGCACACGAAAACCCTAACAATCCAACATGTGTATGCGCGAGGACTATAAGCGTAGGGGTTATAAATATCCTTGGAGTGAGGAGACTCGCAGCACGGATACAGAGCAGTAGGAATCAGAGAATGTCCAAATTGTAGTACTGCATTTTTTCCAGCCAGTGAATGGATGACTGCTGTGTAAGGGAAGCAGTGAGGTGTATGTCACAGTAGTTATGAACCATGGGTATACATATAAATAAGCCTGAAAACAAATAGTGTAGCGGTTACAGCATCCGCCCAACGTAAAGGCATTCCCAGTGCAAGTACGACTATAGCACATATTAATTGTGTAATGAATGCCTCTGTGCTGTAAAGCCAACAGTTATACATGTAAAGGTGACTGCGTTTGCATGGGTCCATTAACCGGATTCCATCAAAGTGGTACTGTCATAAGGAATAAGGCACATGTAATCCTAAAGACGTGCCTGTAAACATATGTAAGTCAGAATACGTAGATACAAGTGGGCCTGCGCAGGTGTACACAGCTATTAGCATAGCAAATGTATGTTGTCCTCTACAGCTGTAACTGTCATATCTATATATATATATATATATATATATATATATATATATATATATATATATATATATATATACTGATATAGATGTGTGTATAGAGAAATATCCACAGACATAACAGAAATATGCAATTATATAGCTACATATCTATCTATATATACATATATATATATATATATATATATATATATATATATACACATATATATATATATATATATATATATATATATATATTTATATATATATATATATAGATAGATAGATATGTTAGGAACGCTGAAAGATGAAAGCAAACCTAAGGGTTGTGAAGGGATTCCAGAGCAAGTTAGGAATTATGAAGTGCTTGCAGCGTATGTCACATAAAGCTGTACAAGTGTGGGTAGAGCACCGCTCTCCACACCAGAGGCAGGGCTATACCAGTGGCCATAACATCGTTGAAGTGCTACGTCAACATTATAAACAGACGTAATGTAGTACATGTTGCGACCACCTACACTTGTAACCCACAAATTGTTCATAACCCATAACACCAGGAAAGGCACGTATGTGCAAATATGAATGGATGGTGAGCCTGTGAATACACAAGGTGGTACAAAATGTGTGTAGGGCCCCAACGCTCATGAGAGGGCAATGTGTAAAGGTGTGTCATGGCTGCGATATCAGGTGAATAATGTCTGTTACGTGGGGAAACTCAACATGGGTGTGCAGGAGAAACCATGGATATGCGAGTATGGACACAGGAGTGATAGGGTATGTTGCGTTGGGTGCAAAGGAGTGGCCCGCGGAGGTCAACTAGTAGGGTTACCACCATTTCAGATGCTCAAAGTGGGACATTTTATGTAGAAATGTCAGGTTTGCAGGACAAAACATACCCATGACCAGTACAAATGATAGAACTTCACCTATCTGCCAAAATAAAAGCTTATTCGTGTAGCATTTGAGTTGTTTATGCTATTTCATATAACATGTAGGTGTTTCAGAGAAAAAATAACTGTTTTATGAAACTAGGAAAGAAAACGTAGGAAATATTGTCATACAATAATCTCAGGACACCTGCCATTTTGCCAATTTTTCGCAGGACACAACTGCCCAAAGCGGGACTGTACCTCACAAAGTGGGACAGGTGGTAACCCTAGCTAGTACGTAGTTGTGATTCCCAGATAGAGTGTCGTTTGCATGAAGACATGCGTGAATGGGCATATCGTTGCCGGATGTTGTGCATCAGGTCTGACAGCACAGCATGTAAAACCTATACACCACCCATGAGTGGAACGTAGTTCTGCTGTGTCAACCCCAAACCGGGAAAAGCAGAAAGACACAACTACATGAAGACAACAATTTGTCGACATACAGTCACAGTAACACATGCACACATCCTATCAACAGTAATAATATGAATGTGTACAGAAACAAACACAGTAGCAGGAATAATAGGCTGCGCATACGAGGAATAGGTTGAATGACACTATCAGAACACAGCTAGCAGCGGCACTCCAGACATGAAAAACCTGTGACATCTGTTCGCTGCATAACTTGCAATATACTGAGCACAAGTTCACCGGAGTGAAGTGCTGGTGTCAGAATGACTAAGGCAATAGTATGCTTTTGAAGCAGGGATAAAACCAATAAGCATGTGTAGGTGTCCATGTCCAGGAAATGTATAGGTTAACGGACACACATATGTATATATAGATAAAAACGTATATATACACATAGCTATAATAATTTACATACACAATTATATCCATACGGACATATCTATATATATATATATATATATATATATATATATATATTATATTATATATATACACACACACACAAGGATATACTACGGATATAGATAGATAGATATACACAAACAACAGGTAGTGATATATACACATACACACAAAACAAACTATATGTCAGTGTAGATATACACATTCACAGAAATAGGTTACTTCACAGCAATTAGGGGTAACATATTCACAGCCCAGGCATTTGTGACTGGGAGGACCAATAAAGAAAAGTTGTACTCCCCACATCGCTCAGCTAGGCCGGACAGACATACAGACAGGCAATACAGATCAATACACTGCCGCTGTCCAAAACACTGGTAGGAAAGGACCAGTAGGAGAGTTCTGCAAGGTCTACACTTTAAACATGGATAACGGTGTCCCTTGCGGGACCCCAAAAAGTAAGGTATGAAAGAATCTGCCGACACTAATACGAGCAGGATGTAGGTGTACATGGAACAGTAGGTTGTGCCAGTGTGATAATACATGGGTTGACGAAACATACGACATGTGACCCGAGATGGGGAGAGTGGGCAATGTGTAGGGTGTGTTCATACTCCAGCTGCGCTCGCAGTAAGTATTTGTCATGACTGCTGTAGAGAGGTGCCAGGTAGGTGGACCATGGGTATGCATTAATGGGCTTAAGTGTGCAGGTGCTGGTTGGTAGAGATGTTGTAGGCCTGCCCAGTGGAAGTCATTAATATTCCTATGTGGGCATAGCATACGCCTACACCTCCCAAACCTGAAGAGCACATCTACCGGATAGTGTGTAAACCATCGAGGAATACAGAGAAACCTACACAGTGCCCTGTTCCCGAGTAGCATGGACGTCCATAGTTATGTATTAGAATGTACCAAAGTCCAAAGAAACACTGCTAGAACTACTGATATTAGGTGAACAGGTGGCAGAATACAGGTTATGACAGATGACAACATGTATGAGTCATAAGCAGCATGTACCTCGACAAACGTGAATGAATACATATGTTCTGTGACTGTGAATGTGTCTGGTTAATAGGACCAATTGTCTAAATGTGTCCCACAAGGTGTTATGCATTGTTCCTGATACGGTGTTCAGTCACAACCATTGGTATGTGAGTTCTGCTACTGACAGAAACTGCATAAGTTGTTGACCACTTCAGGTAGATGATAGCATAATAGAAGAGGCAGTTGTGTCCTGCAAAATGACAGTTATGGCACATGGCCTGTGCATACCTCTCAACTGTCCCCGAATTTCACGGGCGTCCCTGATGTCGACCCAAATTTCAACTCTGTTCCTCTTAGTCTCTCCTAAAACTAGTGACTTTTGGAGGAAAGGTGGTGAATTACACTTCATGACAACTGACAATAATTAAGAGTTACAATTTTACTTCAGAAAAATGTGTGTTAATTCATATGCACTGATTCTGTCAATGTATCAGGTTAATAGCACTAATATTTTAAAGTTGTCCCTGATTGTCCCTGTTTTTCCCTGACTTGTCCCTGATGCTGTTGAAATTTTTCCCCAATTGGTTGAGAGGTCTGGGCCTGTGAGTTCGGTAATGGAGGTTATATAGTGTGTGTAGTGGTGTCAGACATCACTTTCTTGTATCATTAACAGCTACATGTAATAGGAAACAGTATTATCAATTATAATGCTACATGAATAACCTTAACGTATGCAAACCGTGGAGGTCATCCGTGTACTACTGGCTGCGGCTCAGACCACTCAACCAATTGGGGACAAATTGCAACAAAATCACGGATAAGTCAAGAAAACACAAGGACAATCATGGACACATTTAATATATCAGAGCTATTAACTGGAAACATTGACAGAATCAGAGCATATGAATTAATACACATTTTCTGAAGTTAAAGAAGTTTGTATCACTTACTTATTGTCATTATTCATTAAGTGTGATTCACCACTTTTCCTCCAAATGTCACTAGTTTTAGGAGGGATTAAGAGGGACAGAGTGAAAATATGATTCAAAATCAGGGACAGCCCTGAAAATCAGGGACAGTTGAGAGGTATGCTGTGGGTATGTGTTGCCTCGACACATGTGATAGCTCTACATATAGGGTCAAAAGGTCCGCCACCAGTCTGAACGGCCAAAGTGGAACCTGGTCTGTAGAACTGTCAGATGTACCAGGGCAAAACATACATACAGCCATGCATAGTACAGAAATATACATATCGGAGCAAATCAAAGCATAGTCTAGCAGCAGTATAGTTGCTTATGCTACTACATATGACATATCGACGTGTCAGGTATACAAGACCTGTAACAAGCAACCAGCACAGACACCTACAACATGTGAAGGTCCTCTAATCAGGACAGTTGCAATGGCCAGAGTATTGTCCATACCACTCAACTGTCCCTGAATGTCAGGTACGTCCCTGCATTCAACTGAAGGTCTAACTGTGTCCCTCTTAATCCCTCCTAAATATAGTGCCTGTTGAAGGAAAGGTGATGAATTACACTCACTGACTAATGAAAATAAGTAACAGTTATAAACAACTGTGTCAAGTTAATAGCACTACATTTGTAAATGTATCCCTGCTTTTCATGACCTGTCCCTGAGTCTGCATAAATGTGTCCCCGATTGGTGGAGAGTTCTGGTATTGTCACATGTGATGTGTGATGAGGGACTGTCCCATGCAAAGTGGGAAAGGTGTCACTCCTACAGTCTCCCGTCATGCAATCTGAAAGGTGGTCAATGTACAGTTGGTATGTGGTAGCATGGCTTGGCAGACCGCTGTGTTAACAAACCTAAGTCACATGTCAGTATTGCAGAGTATCAGTTCCCATGTATCAGGCAGATGGGAGCAGATCATTTGAGGAACACGCATATAATATGATTACATCACTGGACAGGCCGCCGAGTCCATACAGTCGAACGGCTGCCATCGCAAAATGGTTACACATACCCGATACTGTAGTCATGTAGAAGTGAAAAAATTAACTAAGTCCCAAACAGCAAAGAAAAATATGCAGAAGCACTGAGATCCAATAAACTCTTCTCAACGGGATACAAAATTCTTCCCAATGTGGTGAACAAGTTCTTTTATTGCGATGCCAAACAAATGAAAACTGCACGAACAGACAAACAGGGTAAAACACAGTGTAAATCCAAGTAGAAAAACAATGTGAGTCAAGCGCTTTCACCCGTAACTATGACGGGCTTTTTCAAGATGAGCCACAAGTAGAAAGCTGTGTGCTTATAAACAAGCATCAATTTCAATTATATAATTAAAAACAATTAATAAATTGGATTAAGTAGTTCAAGTAAAAATACTACATATTTCAAGTCATATTTAAAGCAACATGCAGTCACAGATATTCTTCGGTGGAGTGGAACTAGTGCATGCGTTAAAATTAATTCACGGAATAAAACTAGAAACAATATGTTGAAGTACTATGAGTTTTTTATAATTATGTTATTTAAAATTGTACTCTTTGAAATCTAAAACAAACTAGTAGGTTCTAGGTTAGTGAACCTTCGAAAATTCTTGATGTTAAACCAGATGCCTAATGAATCGCTTGATATTGCATGTGTCGTGGTGTGTGTAAATATTACTAAAAAAATTTTACTTTGTTAAAACCAACTACTAAAAACTAATACAACATAATAAATACATAAATAAAAATGTTAATATATAAAGTGCCATAGTGCATAAAAACTAAATATAAGTATACACTGCATTATATAGCCAAATCCAATATAGTATAATGCATGTTTTGTGTTTCAGTTATTTTACATCATTGAAAAGGCTAGTTCAATACGTCCACAGGACTGAAAATAATTCATAAAGATCTAAAATCGAAATCTAATAATAAAAAATGTATAAATATGTGTATTAATTAATAGATTACCCAATAATTATATTATGTAGAAATGTGTTAACAATAAATATTATAAAATGTTAAAATGCAAATGCAAAATGGTTACACATACCCGATACTGTAGTCATGTAGTCCGATGTAATACACATCACAAGGGATCGCACACACCCAGCGTGAGTGACAAATGTAAGTGGGCATGTCATAGAGCGAGTGGCTGTAAGCGTGTTTGTCAACCAGTATGCCAGTAGTGTCCTGTCAAAGAAATGTGGAGTGTAAACGTGTATAAGGTGCTGTGACCAGAGGTCAGCAGTGCTTAACACTGTGCAAACCCACGCACAACAGCTGCCACCTGCTGGACTGTGCCTTACCCGGTTTGTATCCAAAGGCGTTGGCATGTCCGCAAACAAAGAACCGCCCTATACATGTGATGGTAGATGTACCCTGAGCACATAGCTCATGTGACTGAACAATGACCATGGCAGATGTACAGACAATAGACTGCAAACACCATACAGCGCAGACATCCAACAGTATAGCAATGTACTGGCAGATATGTCCAGACCACTGGTGTGTACATGCTTGACCGTCCTGTGTATCAGTGTGTGAGCATGCCCAGTATGACTGTTGTGCATGTTGTAGACTGACAATACCGTCATGTGTGTGAGCATGCAAAGTATGGTCAACTGTATCGCATGTGTCACATGTCCAGATAGTTAGTACTGTGTTGCTGACCCCTCTGTTCTACACAGACAGGTGACATGCTGTGTCTGCAGGGTAGCTAATGGTCATGTGGCATTGACAGTTGCTACATGTCTGTATAGCATGGGGTGACATGCAACCACAGTTCTACACAGCACCGTGGGTGGTGCACATGACTCACATGTGTAGGTGTGATGATGGGCACAGCCAACAGTTGTACACATCTGCTACTACTGTACAGGTCTGCCAGGTACTCCATGTCAGTGTGTGGACCTACCTAAATTGCTGGTTGGAGGAATACCAGGGTACATCAGTTCCCAGCATTAATTACCAGCACAGTGGTGTTGGACATCCTATTACTCATCCTACATCAAACAGCCTAGCCTGCTGTCATCTGTGTGTGTCATACAGGGTTGGGGTCTGTCAGTGGGCATATCCATAGGCCATTGTATATCATTTGTCTGTATTGGTCCACATCTGTCCAGCTGCATGGGATGTGTGTGAGATGTACGGACATGCATGATGGTCAGCCCATAATCTGCAGTGGGTAGGACACCCTGTGTACTACAGGCTACCATTGTGAACCCCGTATGTGCTACAGAGATCATGGTACCACTATGGATGTGTACTGTCTGATGCCCTAACATTTGGCCACCACAGTCACTTGTATGCTCACATACATACCAGAGCAATGGGTAAGTACACATTGTAATACAACCACCACTTGTTAGGTCAATAGACATACCCAGGTTGTGTTACGGATACACACAGTGCACCTCCCTTACATGGCCAAGCACAGGCACCATCATGTTTGGCATCCATGGTACTGTGTGAGGGTCAGACAGGGGAAATCCGTGGGTTCCTACTGTGTCAGTGCATATGCCGTGTGTTGCCTCTTTGCCAAGGGCAGGTCATACTGTGCACGGGCTGTCGCTGACTGTGCCCTACACAGGTAGTTCCTTCACCAAGTCACACTGTGCCTGTACAGGCCTTGGCAGTGGTGTTGGGCTGTGTGGCCCTGCCTCATGCCGTTTGTGCTGCAATTCTTACTGCAGGCTAGCATTGTTTAGCATAGCAAATAACATAACAACATGTATGTATGTAACTTGTGAACACTGCAGAGCCCCTACAGATGTGTCTGGATACCAGAACTGTGAACCGAGCATCCCAAACACATGCACATGTATATGTCTTGCCTGTGCATCCACCTCAGTATGGTGTGAGTGTTCAGGTGTTTGTGCATTGCTGATGGGTGTTACAAGCCACTACACCAGTGTTTACCTAGCATCCACCACTGGGAGACTGTAGTGGATGTCCACATAGGCACTGGTGTGCTACCGCTGTATCAGACGCCATATATCGGACACATCACAGCTTCCAGGGCAGACAGCACACACATTCAATGCCATGCCCTGACCATCGCATAGGGCCTAACTGTTGGAGGGTATGCCCCTGCACTGACTGTAGGCCCTACCCTGCTCCCCGGGTGGTGCTACGTGTGCAGGTTATAGCACCCAGTACCCCAGGATACTCATCCATGTGGTGGAACAGATTCAAATTGCAGGTCCACTAATCAAATATGTGGAGGACCTGTACGTGCTCACTAACATGTGTTGATATGGCATCTGTGAAGTGGTGCAATACTCTGGATGCAGATGTCTGTGAGATACCCATGATATCCACAGTTGTGCTGCGTGAGGTACCTGTGGCTAGTACACCTAGGACAACACATCTCATGGTATCCACTGTGATGCGTTCCCCTTGGCCTGTGTGATGTGTTAGGCACAGGTCAACAAGCTGCTGTAGGTGTCTGCCCACCCCATAGTGCTCTAACATTCCCAGCCCATGTAGACCCTGGTAAGTCACCCTCGGTCAATAAAGTCGTGTGTCACCCCAGTAAGGGTTGTTCGGCAGCATACACATCTGTACTGCCCCAGCCCTCTGCACATGCTGGTGTATGTTGGCTGCTGCAGCCTGTGTCATTTGGTTGGACTGTGTCGTGAAATGTCTCTGCAGGTATACACTGGTGGTGTAGAGTGTGGATGACATATGTGTGTATGCTGCTTGCTCGCATTAGTGTACTGTTCATGTGCGGGTTGGCCATGTCATCAGCTGATTGTGCTGATCAACACCTGTGTGTGCAGCCTGGACACCCTGACTACCCCACCACTGCTGCCATCCCTCCCAATGTCACCAGGCAGGTATAGACACACCCCTAGCTGAGGTTTGCTAGGCCAGGAGCACTGCCAAGGCACAGTACTGCAATGTATGTACAGTATGCCTGACCCCTCTCCCATGCTATCATCTATATACGAGACCTGCACCTGGCTGACTACACACATACACTCCAGGGACCAGCAGCACACCCTGTTGATAAATGTGATACACCATAGTCAACCTCATCTGCATAGTATAGTCTTCTAATGAATAGTTATATGACCCATACCGAACCTCCAACATATTAACCACTGCTCAGTGTCATTCAGATCCACACACAACTGGCAACATGTGCCCTATCATCACCATATTCGATGTCCCATGGTCTTCCCAGCAACAAAATTACTGGTGTCTACAGGACTACAACCCGTGGCCCTGTACACCACAGATGATGTGCATTAACACCACACCATGGCAGATATACACAGATCCCAGGTTATCACGTACAGATCATCCAGCACAAATAGTCAATAGTGCTGAATTCCCCAGACATATGTTCACATCTATGTCCACCTCTACATCTACATATATCACATATATTATTTGTAGACATATATACATGGACATATATATATATATATATATATATATATATATATATATATATATATATATATATATATATATATATATATATATGTGTGTGTGTGTGTGTAGATATACATACACTCATATACATGTACACATATGTAGATATGGTATTCATGTCACAACAGTGAACCACATGACAGCAATGCATTACACAGGAATGGAAAGGTAACCACATGTGCCAACTGCATCATGAAGTGTTGTTACTATCAAGGCATGTGTGTTATGTTGCGTCACACGGGTCAGACCATAGCAAGGGTAAGAGTAGGGCTGCTGACAGTTACTCACCAGACCTATTGGCGACTGTATGTGTTGACAACCCAGTGTCTTGGTGGAATATGCGGGCTGTGGACATTAAATAGGTCAGTAACAAAACAAACTCGACACATCCTGCAGCTAGCCACCCACAGATACCAACACATATAGAACAACTGCCAAACACACACCTGCCATGCCCTGGAATCAAGCATCTACCTGTCTAGTCTACCACACTACAGCATTATGCAGTAACAGAATGCATTACCGAGTTCAGGCATCACTGCACTCCCACAGGGATACTTCTAGGTGGGTGACATCATCCACAAAGCAAAGACGCCAATAGGGAATGTATGTGCTGTGAGCCATCTAAAAGCATTACTCTGTCCCTAGGCAGCTGTACACACGCACACACACACACATACACTTGGCAGGGCTGGGAGTCAAACATACACCTAACTACCTTATCACACCACAGCATTACGCAGTTACAGAACGTGCTACCGAGATTACTGAACACAGCACTCCCAGAGTCATACTTCTAGGTGGGTGATGTCATCCAGAAAGGCAAAGACACCAATAGGGAATGTATGTGCTGTGAGCCATCTAAAAAGCATTACTCTGTCCCTAGGCAGCTGGACACACACACACACACACACACACACACACACACACACACACACACACACACACGCAGGCACACACTTGGCAGGGCTGGAAGTCGAACATACACCTAACTACCTTATCACACTACAGCATTACGCAGTTACAGAATGAGCTACCAAGATTTTTGAATGCAGCACTCCCAGAGGCATACTTCTAGGTAGATGACATCATCCACAAAGGAAAGGACGCTGATAGGGAATGTATAGAGAGTGAGCAGTATGAAAGCATATTACTGTCCCAAGGTAGACGTAGACATACACATGGCAGTGGTGTGATCGAGGCAACTAAATATCTATGGAGCACTACAACAACACTACATAGATACGTGACACACCACAGACTGTACACCCTTCATGACAGTCCACCAGTGTGTTCAATGTATGCATCCATCGTGATGTGGACAATGGACATCTGTTGCCTGGATGAACACCATTGCTATACAGGATGTCAATGGCCATGCCCATACACAGAGGTACATCACCAACACAAGCTGTCACTGGGCATGCTCACACGTCTGTTTGAAATATACTGTGTGTCCATCTACACAACAGCATACTGGGCATGCTCACACACAGCAGTTGCAAAGAGCCATCTTGCATGCACACAGATTCTAAACATGGAAGGGCACAGTTTGGAATGTACTATGTATCCATCTGCACAACGGCGTACTGGGCATGCTCACGCACTTAGCAGTTACAAAGGGCCATCTTGCATGCACACAGATTCTAAACATGAAAGGGCGCAGTATGGTGTTACTGTCCCAATGTACATGAATGCCAGTCACGTGTACTGACCAGTACACACTCAGGAGCCATCACAGATGTCTCAGGTAGAGATCGCAGAGGTACACACTGCAGTCTTCATTGTAGCCCTCAGACATCACCATGTTGCAGGACCAGCAATACACTGCCATACATTACCACAACACCATGTGGCTCATAACCAGTGGACTGTACATAGGGCTACAGCAACTGTGCAGACTACACATGTACAGACAGGGTTCCAACATGTGTTATGCATTGCAATGATGCCCACTGTAATGACCAGGTCAGCTCTACACATACCAGGGGTCCTGGGTCTTACACAGGTGTGACAGATGACTGTTGCTGTACACCAAAGATCACACATGTGTGGATATGACATACATGTAATCACAGTGGATATGTACATGGACCACACAAACAACACATATGTACATAGCATAGCATTTGCTGTCCTCCATGCAGACAAGTGGCTACAGCAATCACACACACGCAAATGGAAGGTGGGTCCATGGCTGCTGAACAGTACATGAGGTAGCAATGTTGACCGAGGATGCATTTCCTCTGTACTAGTTACCCATGACACCCATCATATCTTACAACAGTCCATGTGTTATGCATGTCATCACACATGTCCACCAATTGCACTGCATACAAAATGGCTACATGACAGGCATGTAGGACCAACACACATGTACAATTTGTAGTCTGCATGCAGCTACCATGCATGTGCAGTAGCTGATGTATGTGACTCATCTGTGCCTAACTACAACATGCAGTTGCAATGCAGCCCCATCATTGACACCTGTATATGGTGACATACTGACAGTACGGTAGGATGTACATCAGGTATGGATGGATGCGTGTACATAAAGTGGTGATCCACCTGTGCAGATGGATGTTTGCCGGGGACGGCTCACAGGTATGTCACACGCCATCCTACCATTACATGTGCAAACAGTACGCTATGTTACTGTTACTTGACGGTGAAGACATAAACCTACACAGTGGGCAGGTGTTACCGGCTGTATGTCACCTGACACCTGTAACACCTACATCGTCCCATGTGCAAATAGCACCACAATTGCCAGACGTAGTGTTGGTACACATAATGCGGCCAATACTGCTGCATGTCTGTCAGACGTATCATCATATCGCAGGTGTATCATTCACACTACTGCCATGTGTGTTTGCTTGTGTGACCATATATGCCACATATCGTGGGGATTACATCCCAATTTTTACACACCACTGTACACTGTTATAGAGATCTGTGCATACTGCAGTGTGGAAAGCATGATGTAGGAAAGGGTGGTGTGTGTATCACACACATCAGCTATCCGTATGTGTATGACATTTGAGGTCGCCACAGTGTGTGTGTGTGTGTGTGTGTGTGTGTGTGTGTGTGTGTGTATGTACGTATGGCTGGTATGGCTGTCTGGTGCATGGAGTGAGGGTGTATGCTACCATACAGAACACACAGGATCCCTAACCCCTCATGGTGATGCAGTCTACTACGGTGCAAAACAACAAAGCCAGTCCAATAATGTAGTTCAATATTTATTCTCTAGCGCCTCGGCCACAGTAAGTCTTCAAGGAGTAATACATGAGACATTTGCAAGAGTTTATATAGCATCAACTATTAACTTCAATCAAACAATTTAACAATTAATTCATTAAAATTAATAAAATGCATTACAAACAGAATTAAAGTGCATTTGCAACAAAATTAAAGTGCATTTGCAACAAAATTAAAGTGCATTTCCAACAAAATCCAATAATACTTTTCCAACAGCACTCTGTATTCAAGCCTTTGGGAATTAAAGTTTCATACTTTAAAATAAAGCTAGTTTCTTTCTTTAAAAGAGCATTCTTAACCAAATTATCATTTAACTCATTCACAAAAACCTGTTCCAAAACAGTTGCTGTTAACGTATCATATTTTCCCTCATGATATTCATAAAAATGTTGAGCCAAAGGACTTTCTGACTTTTTTACCTTAATATCTCTCAAATGTTCCAATAATCTTACCTTAAACATTCTCTTTGTTTGACCAATATAAAACTTATTGCACCCACATCTAATAGCATATATTACTTTATCAGTTCTACAGCTATACTGGCCATTTGGTCTAAAGTTAATATTATTTATCTAGGGAAAAAAAATGTTTACATAAGGACAACCATTACATTTGCCACATGGTAACATTCCTCTCATAGCAATATGGTAGTGCATTTTCTCATCAGGTTTATAAAATCTAGTGTGTACTACCATATCTTTAATATTCCTACCTCTCTTATAGGAGAACATTAACTTTTTTTCCATTAAATTTTTCAATTCAAAATATTTTTTTAAAAATTCCCAAAAATGTAAAATACATTTTTTAATGCTCTCACTACAAATATTATAAGTGGAAACCATAAATATCTTTTCCACATTTTTACAATTCATAATATCATAGTTGTATTTATATTTACTTAATGGTTCTTTATTATACCTATTATGTAATATTTTATTAATATCCGAATCAATCAAATCAACATCATACTGTCTTTTTCTAAACATATTGCAAGTAGATAATATTTCATTCATAAATATATTATCATCATTGCATAATCGAGAAATTCTCAAAAATTCACCATACGGAATAGCTTCCATAGTGTGTCAAGGATGGCAACTAGTGCCCATCAGGAAATCATTCGGCAAATTAAATTTTCTATGAATACTAGTGATGATATTTTGTTCTACAATACCCTGTAGATTAATATCTAAAAAAGAAACTGTTGTTCCACATTGTATTCCATCAAAACATATATTAAACCTATTGATTTGGATATCCTGTATAAAATCATTAACTGAGGGTCTACCCCCTCTACATAAAAAAATTAAATCATCAATAAATCTAAAATAAAATATTACATAATTTTTAACAAAATAATTTGTATATATACATTCTTTTTCAACTAATCCCATAAAAATATTAGCATACATAGGTGCGAATGGAGCATCCATGGCTGTACCTTGAATCTGATGAAAAATTTGATTATCAAAATAAAAATAATTATTTACCAAACAAAACTTCACTAAATCTAAAATGTAATGAGTTAATGGATAGTCTCCCATCTGTGAGAATGCTTCGGGTCTACCGTTATGGGAGCATTTTTTAGCCGAAACGAGGAATAAGCGAGCAACTAATCCATTTGCCAACATTGGTAAACGCTCCGTGGATTACCCCGTGGAGGTAAAGACCTTAATCTCAAAATTGAGTAACTTAATGAACAAAGAGATGTTTACTTTTTATAATTACACGAGTTTGCAGAGATATTTCAACCTTGACATTGTACCGAGAGGATTAAGAGCTGTTAAATTTCCATCTGAGCCATTTGATGCAACTTGTGCAGTTGATAAGGTCTTTCAGCAAAGATGGGAAAAAGTGGCACATCTTTGCTCTAGAGAATGGCTTAATATTTTGATTGAGAGAGACACTATCAAATTATCTAACATAAAGAAAGACATTAATTCATTATGCATCAGCTTAATGTCTGTTTTCGACAGAGTGAAGTTTGAGTCCTGCCTATATGATATTAGAGATAAGTTAAATTTGCAAGAAAAAAAGAGTTCTTGAACAAAAAATGTATAAAATACAGAGGAATCTCTGTGATTTTGAAAAAGGTACTGCCTTTTTCAAGAGACCCAATCAGCGTTCAGGTTCCAATGTACATCGCTCAAGTAATGCTGGCTGGTCTAAAGAAAGAACTGGCAATACCACTTACGTTAATATGCCTGCCAGCTCTGCTGATAGACTAGATGTGGACAATTTTATGAATAATGACTTTCCACCTTTGCCATCTCCGGTGGATGATTTATATTTTCCAGAACATTTTCATCCACAAAGCATTTATGGAAGGCAACAAAAGAGAAGTTACTCTGAGCAGGAACTGAATAGGGGAGGGCCTCCATGCCAATGGCGCGACAATAAAAGGACAAAATGGTATTGATTCATGTTCTGTTTCTGACGTTATAATTAATTTGTCTGGATGTTTGTTAAATGACAGCATTTGCGCTGTATTGAATCATGGATTAAAATTTGTACCTACTGTTCTACCGAAGAAATATGAGTGCAATATAGAATTGTTCAGATTTGTGCGTAAGTTACATTTATGGTATTATTTTCATTGTTTACCTTCTCTGAGTGTTGGTGTGGCAACTGTGCTTAATGAAACGGACATTTCAGATGAACACGTTTTAGATTTGGACACTAGTGATTCATTCATATCCTGTGAAAGTGAATTTAATGCTTATTGTACTATAGATATCTCTAGAGTAAACACAAAAAGTATGTATATGCCTCCATTTTCATATGAAGGTATAAAAAGCTTTCATGCGATGGTTGAAATTGAGACAAATTCATTGTTAAATAATTTAGATTTGACACAAGTTGAATATAATTTATCTAAAAAATAATGGTCTGAACTAATTAATTTTTCCAAACAAAAGGAATTAATTGTTAAACCATCTGATAAAGGGAATAAAATAATAATTATGCATTATACACAATATTATAAAATGCATTTAGATTTATTGAATGGTGAAACAGTATATTGTGTAGCTTTGGAAGAAATTGTTAAACAGGCTAAAGACAAGTACATTTGCTTGATACAAAGAGGTTTGAGGCTGGGGTATTGTCTATAAACTGATGTTAAAAATAAATTAAATGTGGACAATTCTGGTCCAGCTTATTTTTACTGTCTACCCAAAGTTCATAAAAATATTAGAAATCCTCTGGGTAGACCAATAGTTTCAGCCACTAATTATTTTTTACATAACTTGGGAGTTATTTTGCACCAAGTGTTGTTAAAGGAAGCCCAGAAGCCCCCGTCTTACATACAAGATTCTTTTGATTTTCTTAACAAAATAAAAGATGTAAAATGGGATGAAGACATGTATTGGTAAACACTAGATGTTAAGAGTCTTTACACCAGTATCAAGCATGTATTTGGAATTGAGGCAGTACATAAACAGATGGGAGACTATCCATTAACTCATTACATTTTAGATTTAGTGAGGTTTTGTTTGGAAAATAATTATTTTTATTTTGATAATCAAATTTTTCATCAGATTCAAAGTACAGCCATGGTTGCGCCATTCACACCTATGTATGCTAATATTTTTATGGGATTAGTTGAAAAAGAATGTATTTATACAAATTATTTTGTTAAAAATTATGTAATATTTTATTTTAGATTTATTGATGATTTAATTTTTTTATGTAGATGGGGTAGAACCTCAGTTAATGATTTTATACAGGATATCCAAATCAATAGGTTTAATATATATATGTTTTGATGGAATACAATGTGGAACAACAGTTTCTTTTTTAGATATTAATCTACAGGGTATTGTAGGACAAAAAATCATCACTAGTATTCATAGAAAATTTAATTTGCCGAATGATTTCCTGATGGGCACTAGCTGCAATCCTAGACACACTATGGAAGCTATTCCATATGGTGAATTTTTGAGAATTTCTCGATTATGCAATGATGATAATATATTTATGAATGAAATATTATCTACTAGGAATATGTTTAGAAAAAGACAGTATGATGTTGATTTGATTGATTCAGATATTAATAAAATATTACATAATAGGTATAATAAAGAACCATTAAGTAAATATAAATACAACTATGATATTATGAATTGTAAAAATGTGGAAAAGATATTTATGGTTTCCACTTATAATATTTGTGGTGAGAGCATTAAAAAATGTATTTTACATTTTTGGGAATTTTTAAAAAATTATTTTGAATTGAAAAATGTAATGGAAAAAAAGTTAATGTTCTCCTATAAGAGAGGTAGGAATATTAAAGATATGGTAGTACACACTAGATTTTATAAACCTGATGAGAAAATGCACTACCATATTGCTATGAGAGGAATGTTACCATGTAGCAAATGTAATGGTTGCCCTTATGTAAATTTGTTTTTCCCTATATAAATAATATTAACTTTAGACCAAATGGCCTTGCTATTAGATGTGGGTGCAATAAGTTTTATATTGGTCAAACAAAGAGAATGTTTAAGGTAAGATTATTGGAACATTTGAGATATATTAGGGTAAAAAAGTCAGAAAGTCCTTTGGCTCAACATTTTTATGAATATCATGAGGGAAAATGTGATACGTTAACAGCAACTGTTTTGGAACAGGTTTTTGTGAATGAGTTAAATGATAATTTGGTTAAGAATGCTCTTTTAAAGAAAGAAACTATCTTTATTTTAAAGTATGAAACTTTAATTCCCAAAGGCTTGAATACAGAGTGCTGTTGGAAAAGTATTATTGAATTTTGTTGGAAATGCACTTTAATTTTGTTGCAAATGCACTTTAATTCTGTTTGTAATGCATTTTATTAATTTTAATGAATTAATTGTTAAATTGTTTGAAGTTAATAGTTGATGCTATATAAACTCTTGCAAATGTCTCATGTGTTACTCCTTGAAGGCTTACTGTGGCCGAGGCACTAGAGAATAAATATTGAACTACATTATTGGACTGGCTTTGTTGTTTTGCACCATGGTACAGTTTATTGTTCCTTACCTTGTTGTCATTTGATGCAGTCTACTACTCTGCTGATACCATAGGTCTCAGCCGTACTGGCTACCTGTACATGTTCTTTCTCTGTCGCGTCGTTATATAAACTCTTGCAAATGTCTCATGTGTTACTCCTTGAAGGCTTACTGTGGCCGAGGCGCTAGAGAATAAATATTGAACTACATTATTGGACTGGCTTTGTTGTTTTGCACCATGGTACAGTTTATTGTTCCTTACCTTGTTGTCGTTTGATGCAGTCTACTACTCTGCTGATACCATAGGTCTCAGCCGTATTGGCTACCTGTACATGTTCTTTCTCTGTCGCGTCGCTTGGGTGCACAGTACTGTGAGGGTGATGACCACATAGGCAGGGATCCTCACCTCAACATTATGGGGTGTGTGTAATAGTGTTGTTGACCCCGTAAGTGTGTGCATGTTCCTATAATGTGACAGGGTATGACTGCTACACAGTGAGGCCTCATGCTATCAGGTGGCCTCTAACATTAGCATCAGCCGGACCGCTGTGTACAACCCTGCACCATGTCAACATACCTGTGATGTGACCTGGTATGGATGTCACATCTCTAGCCACTGCAGCCTATTAAACTGCCCACATGCGTCTGGATCAGTATATGTGTGGACATCTGTGGTATGTTAGTCTTTCCAACAGTCAGGTTGAGGCTACGTATAGCATGCTGATATTGCCACACATGCCTGTGAGTACTCCACAGTTACACATGGGAGACTGCAAACACTGCTACCTGTAGACACATGCAAGTAGACCATAAGGAGGGAACCAGGGCATCATTACCAACATGCTGTTACTGTTGTTACCAAGACACATACTGTGAACATGCATCAATGCATGCTAAACCTGTACTACATGGAATGTCTGGTGCGTGTTAACAGTACACAACTAATGTAATATACACTTCTATCACTATTCATACACAACTAATGTCATACACACTTCTCTCACTATTCTGTTCAGCCTGTGCATCAGACCATTTGAGCATGTCCCTGTACCGATGGTGTGGATTACAGGGATGTGGCACAGGCTTCATCATATGCACAGGCTGGTAATGTTTGCCAGGGGCATAGGCTGCACCAATGGATGACATCATGTGTGCGGGTAAGGGCCGGTGACATGATTGGACATGTCTGTTCAGTATGCATGTGGGCATTGGCATGCCCTACAGATGTGTTTGCTGTTTGCGTGTATGTTTGTACACAATTCTGCCTTTTGTGAGGCCTACACAGGGGTATTATTGACAGCTCCAGATTGTACAGACCAGGTTGTACAGCTCACTGTGTCCAGCCACGGTCATGTGACCTGCGCCTGCCAGAAGTTGCACGGGCACTACCAGGCGGAGGTACAGATTGGCTACTATCCAACGACACATGTCCACTGGAACCGTATCCCCACTCAGAACATCCAGGGCCACGTCCACGTGGCCTGCTGTGTCCTGGTGTGGACAGTGCAGCACCATCTGCACTGCTACTGCTACCGGCACTATGAGAGTGGGCATGTGAGGTGGCACGCTCACGTTGACCTGCACTAGGTGGTGTAGCTGGTCTATGTCCAAGTGGCCTATGCCTCACTCCTACCAGATGTTCCAGCACAGACAGCTCATGCTCACGGATTGCCATGCCACGGTCAAGGACTCTGACCATGTCACCCAATCGCCTGTCCAGAACATCAGCAATCTGCTGATGAGCATTTGCCAATGCCAGGATGTTGTTGTTTAGGGTACAGATAGCAGCCCTCTGCAGCCTCTGCCCTTCTCTGTCCTGCCATTCAGCACATGCCTGTGCCACCATTACAGTCTGGAACATGCGTCTGGTGATACCAGCTGCTGTGCTCTGTCCTGCAGGTGCATGTCTGCCAGAGGTCCTCCTACGAGCAGCACTGGCCGCGTGCCTGTGTGGCACATCTGCTGTCATTACACTGACACCATGTTGTGGAGACACACCTTCTGTAGCCACCACATGTTCCTGTTCCACACTAACAGATGCTGACTGTCCTTCCTCTATGGCCACTGGTGATGTGGTATGTGTTGGCAGCAGAACTGTGTGCGGGGAAGAGGGGGACATAGCTGGCACAGATTCAGCCCCTGACAACTCTGACTGTACCTTATGCATATGTTCATCACTGCTAGTATCTGTGGGGGCACTAACATCAGATGGACAGCAGGAGGGTAACACACCTACATCACCTGTGAATGCAAAGAAAGACTAAATTACAATAGACACACACAGACACACACAGACACACACAGACACACACACACAGACACACACAGACACACACAGACACACACACACACACACACACACACACACACACACACACACACACACACAGGCACAGCCACAGACACATGCCATGCATGTGATTTGACAGGCGGCATGCAGCATGCCTGTGATACAGCAGACAGCATGCTGCTCAGACATTAATAGTGTTAGTTACCATACCTCCCTGGGCTGCACACTACAGCAAGCAGGTGTCATATCAGTAGCCATGCAGTTCACACAATCATGGTAGTATGCATGCATCCCCATGATACACCATGTGGACCAGAACAGAATAACAGTACACATGGCTGATGTGACCTTGACATGTAATCCGCTGATGTGTGCATTAACATGCATACATGTCTGACACAATGGTGTCATGACACATGAACAGCATCGTAATGGGCATCACATTGCGGTGTTGTCTGTATTCCCTACAGATATAATACATGTTTAGCAAATGTGCATGAGCATCTGCACTGCTACTGCTACCGGCACTATGAGAGTGGGCATGTGAGGTGGCACGCTCACGTTGACCTGCACTAGGTGGTGTAGCTGGTCTATGTCCAAGTGGCCTATGCCTCACTCCTACCAGATGTTCCAGCACAGACAGCTCACGCTCACGGATTGCCATGCCACGGTCAAGGACTCTGACCATGTTACCCAATCGCCTGTCCAGAACATCAGCAATTTGCTGATGAGCATTTGCCAATGCCAGGATGTTGTTGTTTAGGGTACAGATAGCAGCCCTCTGCAGCCTCTGCCCTTCTCTGTCCTGCCATTCAGCACATGCCTGTGCCACCATTACAGTCTGGAACATGCGTCTGGTGATACCAGCTGCTGTGCTCTGCCCTGCAGGTGCATGTCTGCCAGAGGTCCTCCTACGAGCAGCACCGGCTGCGTGCCTGTGTGGCACATCTGCTGTCATTACACTGACACCATGTTGTGGAGACACACCTTCTGTAGCCACCACATGTTCCTGTTCCACACTAACAGATGCTGACTGTCCTTCCTCTATGGCCACTGGTGATGTGGTATGTGTTGGCAGCAGAACTGTGTGCGGGGAAGAGGGGGACATAGCTGGCACAGATTCAGCCCCTGACAACCCTGACTGTACCTTATGCATATGTTCATCACTGCTAGTATCTGTGGGGGCACTAACATCAGATGGACAGCAGGAGGGTAACACACCTACATCACCTGTGAATGCAAAGAAAGACTAAATTACAATAGACACACACAGACACACACAGACACACACAGACACACACACACACACACACACACACAGACACACACAGACACACACATACACACACACACACACACACACACACACACACACACACACACACACAGGCACAGCCACAGACACATACCATGCATGTGATTTGACAGGCGGCATACAGCATGCCTGTGATACAGCAGACAGCATGCTGCTCAGACATTGATTGTGTTAATTACCATACCTCCCTGGGCTGCACACTACAGCAAGCAGGTGTCATATCAGTAGCCATGCAGTTCACACAATCATGGTAGTATGCATGCATCCCCATGATACACCATGTGGACCAGAACAGAATAACAGTACACATGGTTGACGTGACCTTGACATGTAATCCGCTGATGTGTGCATTAACATGCATACATGTCTGACACAATGGTGTCCTGACACATGTACAGCATCATAATGGGCATCACATTGCGGTGTTGTCTGTATTCCCTACAGATATAATACATGTTTAGCAAATGTGCATGAGCATGGAAGGGTAGTGTGAGCCATCTACATTGCTATACAGTGTGAAGTACAGACACTGTGCCATTACATGGCATCATGAGGCATCTATATTGCTATACAGTGCATCATATGTACACATTACATAGCCATAACTGCATGCATACCCATAAAATAACTGTGGATTGTGACCCACGATGCTGAGGTGTATACACACCAAACCATGCTGTGTCATGTGACAAGTCACTGGAGGACCTACAGTTGACACCCTTGCACAACTACTACAGAGTCTTAGCTGCCTGGCAACCATGTCCACACATAGCAGACTTGTCAATTCACCATGTCCCACATGACATTGATGTACCGCACACAAGAGGTGCACAGCTAACGGTGATGTCCTACAGCAGCAAGGGAAATGTACAGTATATGTGGCCTGATGTGGTGTCAATGTCTGTGGAAGCTGTAGAGGTGACTACTGTCATGCTATGACACAGGCGTGATGTTCAACACATGTTATATGGTAGACGTTAGTGACACCTCCACTAGCTGTGCACAGGCTTTTAGGATGTCCAGTGTACCACATCAATCGGTTGACTAAGGCTATAATTGGACCATGTGTGGACAATGTGAAACAGGGTGTATAGACATCACATCTACTGTGTGGCTATGTGTCTCTGGCCATCCCCCATGGCCATGTGTGCACATGTGTTGGACAAATGTGTGTGATGGCCATCTATCACACATGTCTGTGTTGTCCCATATGACATACAAAAGTAACAATGGTGTTACTGCCAAATGCAAGATACGTACAAAGATATCACACCTTAAAAAGTTTAATGAATAAAGCTTTCGGGTCTACACCCTTCATCAGTATAACACAACAACAATACTATTACATTTAAATAGGAGACATCATCAAATCACATGCTTCAGCCCATCCCTAATCAAACACACAAAGAAACTTAAAGAAACAGCACTATAGGTAACCTATGTGTTATAAATATTAAAAACAAAATATAAAAGATTTACTATCATAGTAATGGTCTAACAGACTCTATACATCTAAGTGTAATATAATAATATACACACATATATATAATTAATTTACTCATATCTAAAATATGCAATAAAAATTGCAGTATAAATGCAACAAATGCAATAAATATAATAAAACGAAATTTTATATAGAAACAATATGATAACTTCATCTAAATTTGCATACATAATTAACTAAAGAATATATACAAAAGTATAGCCATAAAATTTATAACCTTTCTCTTTGTTTTTTAACTAATATTGGTTTCAGACTAACAGCATTATTTAACCCAGGGGAGACGTCTGCCTGAAGTCTAATAATCCATTGTAACTCTTTCAGTTCTAGGAAATTATTAATATCTCCCTTCCTTAGACTAATATTTACTACAGCTAATACTCTAAATTTAAATACATGATTTTCACCTTTTTCTATAATATGTTTGCTTAAAGCATTCGTTACTACTCTCCTCCTGATTTCTGATTTATGTTCTGTTATTCTCTCTTTAAGCTTTTTAATAGTTTTACCCACAAAGAGCATGATACACATGTAGCCAAATATACCACCCTTTCTTCATTACAAGTTGTTAACGTGGTCATTTTAATAATTTCTCCATTAGTAGGATGTTAAAAAAAATAACCACCTTCAAATAAATCATTACAGCAAGAGCAGTTGTAACATTTCCTTATTCCCATCAATTTATTAGTCTTAGGCTTAGTATGGAAGTCTTTATAACATAATTTCTGTTTTAAAGTTTCGGCACTTCTATATGAAAAACTAGGTTTATCACCTACTATGGGTCTCATTTCAGGCATGACTAATAGAATCGGCCAATTCATTTCTAGTATAGCACTTACATTACATGTATTTAAATTATATGTGGTCAGATATCTAGTTAATTTTATATCTTTACACAAATTGTCTCTCCTCATCATTATACCTCCTAGCAATATTGGTTTAAATTTCGTCTGTCTCTCATTTTTTACTTCACATAATGCTTTATCAATAAGTTGCTTTGGGTAACCAGTCCTTTCAAACTCTTTCGCCATACTTTCAGTTTGTTCATTAAAATTAAGCTCATCGGTATTTAACTTACTTAGCCTAATAAATTGTGCTTTAAGAACTCCTCTAAATATATGGGGTGCATGCATGCTATCCTTACTTATGTATCTCAGTGAGTCAACATCTTTTTTATATACTTTAGATTCCAATTTGTTTTTACTCTTAAATAATGTTACATCTAGAAAACTAATGTTATCACAAGATGCTGTCATTTTAAACCTTAGAAAGTCTGTTGACTCATTCATGTATTGCAAATAATTTTCCAACTCTGAATGGGAACCTTTCCACAATAAAAAAACAGTCGTCTACAAACCTTTTATAAAAGATGACTTTCTCATTCATATAATTGAGTTTGTTTAGTATTACCTCCTTCTCGCATTCATATAGCACTAAGTTGGCATAAGTGTTTGCCACTGGTGTGCCCATTGCAACAACCGTTAGTTGCAGAAACAGTTTCCCATCAAAAATAAAAACATTATGTGTTAAAACCACTTCTAGAAGAGCACATATTGTTTCAATCTCCCTCCCATGCATTTTTATCTCATTGTTTAAAAAATTCTGTATTGCATTCACTCCATAGTTATTCGGAATCACAGTGAACAAAGACGTAATATCTAAAGTGGCCATAATATATTCATCCACATTGTTATCAATTTGCCACATATAGAGACTATTTAAGAAATCATTAGTATCCTTCAATACAGTACTACAAATTGCTATATAGTTCCCCAACACATTTTGAAGGTACTTTGAAATGGGTTCTGTTACCCACCCACCACCTGAGACAATAGGTCTCAGGGGTGGGTTAGTAACATTTTTATAATTATAATTTCCTAGAACTGAAAGAGTTAGAATGGATTATTAGACTTCAGGCAGACGTCTCCCCTGGGTTAAATAATGCTGTTAGTCTGAAACCAATATTAGTTAAAAAACAAAGAGAAAGGTTATAAATTTTATGGCTATACTTTTGTATATATTATTTAGTTAATTATGTATGCAAATTTAGATGAGTATATCATATTGTTTCTATATAAAAATTCTTTTTATTATATTTATTGCATTTGTTGCATTTATACTGCAATTTTATTGCATATTTTAGATATGAGTAAATTAATTATATATATGTGTGTATATTATTATATTACACTTAGATGTATAGAGTCTGTTAGACCATTACTATGATAGTAAGTTTTTTATATTTTGTTTTTAATATTTATAACACATAGGTTACACCTATAGTGCTGTTTCTTTAAGTTTCTTTGTGTGTTAGATTAGGGATGGGCTGAAGCATGTGATTTGATGATGTCTCCTATTTAAATGTAATAGTATTGTTGTAGTGTTATACTGATGAAGGGTCTAGACCCAAAAGCTTTATCCATATGACATACACCCATAGATGTCAGATATGTCACCATCCACAGGGCTATGCAGACAACAGGTTGTATGATTGGTATGTGGGGTATGGTTTATGGGATAGTGTGATAATATTGCAGCCAAAACACTACGTGTCTGGGACATGTCAGATGGCACATCACAATGTGTGCACCCATTTCAGGGGCATATAACACAATGATAACTCCTGTGGGCTATCACAGCTCACTGTATAGTACTGTTTGCATACCACACGTGTTGTTCCAATGTATAATACATATGCCTCCATTGTAGAACACCTCCACTGATGTATGCACAGTTGACCACCCATGTAGCAATGACAAATACTGTGGTATCAAGTCGGTGTATCATTTCATTTGTATATATTGCACATGGGTAGCCTGTGTGAATGATTGGTGATGCGACCTGTATATCATGACTGGAACGAACATCAAGTGTGCAAGTGTTAAATGGCCACATGGCGAATAGATCTATGCTTTAACATGCCTGATACTGATGACAGTCTCACCTACAACGGACTCATGTCTGTGCGGCATGCCAGAGGTACCTGTATAGGGGTGACACAGCAGTATGAACATTATCCATGACTGTATGACAGCCACAGGGTGCACTGTGCATGTTAACACATTTGCCTGTATAATAGCATATAGTATGCACATGTGTGCATACACAGGGTAGCATACTGTAGTATGCAGCATGTGTGTCCACATACCTTGCATATGTTGTTACATTACATAATGTACAGTGACACATGCAACTAAATGGGATATAATAGCCATATGTGCAGTACTGACTTACTAAGCAACTCCAGGCTCATTGGTTGGGAGACACCCACCTCCACGATGGCAGCTAGTGTTTGTGGATGCTGTTCTGAGGGTGTCCCAAGACTGGCCAGTAGCTCCTCGGTGTGTGTGAGTGGGGGCAGGGCTGGTGGCCCACCACCCGTTCCCCCTTGTTCCCTGGTGATTGCAGTGGCATGCTGTTTTGCATGTCGTATCAAGTCCATGCAGTGTCTGCGCATCTGCTGGTAGGTGCGGTTATGGCCACCCACATCATTCAACCTCCTGTGAAGATCCTGCTACAGGTCATCCTGCTGCTGGGCATGCTGTGGCACATGGCTGAACAACATCTCGTAGTTCTCATGGAGGTACGGGATGAGGACATCATCCTCCTGGCGGCTGTATGCTGGCAGGCTTGTATGAGGCATTATCTGTAAGACATAATGATGGTGACAGGTCACAGTTTCAGAGATGTACAGAGATACTGCTGCACATACATTTCTAGTAAATCTAGTAAATCTGCACAGATATCTTGGCAAATCATCATGACACTGACATGACTGACATGTTTGTGTCACACACATGTAACACCCGTTATGCATTAGATATCATCACCATATATGTGTGTCATCTTATTACAGTGTTCATACTCCATGTGAATGCTGTCTTGATGTGGGCATGTCTTTTTGCCTGCTCTGGTGTTCTTACCTATCTGCACATGCCTGTAGGTGTCCACGGTAATGCTGTTGACATTGATGCTGTGTATATGTCACATATCAACACATACACAGCCGTAATGGACTTGAGCAGTAACAATGCACACGTATGCATGGAAACCTTTACATGCATGTGTTTTGCCATATACATCTACACAGCACTGTACAGCTGTTCAGCATCCTGCCACGGATCTCCTGTGTTGCACATGTGATAGACATGGGACAATGGCTAGTCGGACATCATTCGCAGGGATGGTTACCAACTATAGCATGTACGGACAAGGTATCCTAGCTGTATCTGACAGCCATTATGCCACTGCGAGGTGCATCAGTGCCACATTACTGATCCAGACAGTTGATACTACATCTACCAGGCGGCCATCACACCATGTATGAAAGGGATGACATGTGCAGCTTTGATGGACAGGGTTGCATGGTATGTCGGGAGTATGTCACATGCATGGCACAGGAATCTGTGCAGCATGTGGCGATCCTAGTAGTAGGATGGTGGCTGTCCATGACGTATGTCTTTCAGATCAGGATATGGACATGTAGCATGTCCAACATCATAGTGTAGCAAATGTCTTTATGCATGGTAGATAGCATGCTGTATAGTGGACTTGAGGATTGTGAAGGCTGGAATCGCCCATCCACGCATGGCCAATACCCCTTAAAGGTGATATGTGATCCAATATTGGTCACCCGAGTGCTGTGTATGCCTGTCCAATGATCTCTGTGCTCATGGTTGGCACCCTGTCATGACATGGGTAGCTTGTGTGACTACCTAAGGGGCCTGGAGATGTCACCAACTCAGGGAGGTGTACTGCACAGCACCATCCCTCACACAGTGTCCATATTGTTGACCATAGCCTAGGTGGTAGTTAATGGATGCAGGGATATTCACCTAGTGGTGACAATGCTGATATCATCCATCAGAATGTGCACATATGTCACATACCTCACCCTCACAGCCCATTCTGTATGTTGTTCACAACACTGAGACAGCTATTGCTCATAGGTCATGGCCATTCACATCCTTACATACACAGATGCCTGACATTTGTCTGTGTGGTATGGGCTACAATGAGGGTGGAATACAACACATTAACCTTGTTTTGCTGTAGCTGGCACTGGTGTGATATGCACATGTCACTCTGGCACCTTTTGTAGTTGTGATTCTGTCAACAGGCCACTGGTAGAACACTTCTGTGACATACAAAGATATTTGTAGTCAAACATCCTTACTGTCATGTACATCTGTACTGCTAACATCTACATTGATAATGTTTCATGGACTTGCAGACCATACTCAGCAGGGTTATAGTGCGGTGCCACCAATTATGACTGTCGTCACCACTTGTGGGTTGATATTATCCAACACCCTATCTGTATTGTATGTTCATGCTCAGCACTTGTTCAGAACGTGTGAGCACGGCATGAGCTACTCATTAATATAGCACCCATTCCACACCATTTCTCACAGGTACACTGTCTGTCCTTACATTTCCAGCTTGCTTACAGTACAACAGCTGTTGTACACACATAACTCACATATCTTGTGAGACATGGTTGTATATACAGACATGTCCAACTGTCACGTAGCAGTGCTATTGCCTGTCTATATGATGAATATGTCGTACATGTGGCAATAGAGCAATTGTCTAATGTACACAGTCAATGCTCACCTCCCAACATACGACACTACAGCCTGTGGGGGATGCACATATGCAGTCCTGCTGGGGGTAATGCTGTCACCAACCCTGACTGCACCTGACAGTCATGTGGGGATGTGTAACATTTGCAACACACCCCACTCATCACATAGTCTCACAAGATCTCCACCACAGGCCACACACATGAGGACAACTTGTGCAGTACCTCTCCATACTCTGTGTAGGCACCAAAGGCAGCCCCCATCACCAAACACAACAACACCAACTTATAGCCCACAGACTCATGTGTGCCCATCACATACAGCCAATAGGGTGTTATAACATACACAACACACCTGTCATAGGTGACTCTGCAGGCGGCCACACTGCTGTTCCACTCAGCAGGCTACACAAGGCGATAGTCATTTACATCTTACTGTCGGGTAACTGGTTCTGCAACATAACCTATGCACCCATGCCACACCTCACCAGGTACAATGTGACTGTCATTCTCCATGTTAGTGTGACTGCCCTGAGATGCAACTTCGCAGACTATGTGTGCAGGGACATGCAATAGCTCATCGGTCTTGTAGCCCTGAAGGTGTGGGCCAAGCCCTGGGGAGCATTATGCATTCATCCAGACCTGATACCACTATACAATGACTGACTGTGTCACTTCAACAGTTGCCTATGCTTCTACTGTCATTCCACAGGCATCTGGTATCTGTCCGCTTTGACTGACATGGTCAAACAACACGATGCTTTGGCACAGATGACCTGCACCTGTCAGCCCTGGGAGTACAGATCACATGTAAGGCTCTTGCTGCTTCTATACTGCCTGTCTTGCACAGTTTCCAATAACAGTCACCACCAGAATGGGAACTGGCAAGCAAAACATGGGTCATGTGTTGCAATGCTTGACATCTTCATCTCTGATGCATGCAGGCAAGGCACTCCTTATAATGCACCACTTCAATATCTCTGCAGTGACTGGGACCTGCCTCTAGGCTCTGCAGAGCACACCTGCAATGACAGGTTATTCACAGACCATACCTTTCAGGCATGTACCTGGACTGGCACACCCACGGCTGAGGTGTTCCCATATTCCACTATGTTGTACACACATCCTGGCTAGTTACTTAGCACAATGCATCAGAGGTGCTCCACGTGCAACTAACTGTGCCCAGAACTGCTATACACATTGTAACAAGCTACGGATTCAACAACATACCCCACGGTTACCAGACCTCATTTGTTGGTGTACTGGACAGTAGGGCTCAGACAGATACTACTGATGTGAGACTGACACTACCCCACACTTCACTGGGATAGCCACTCATGTACTGACACATTAGGCCAACGCTGTCCATGATTCACAACCTCCACTCGGCTGGATCAACCCATACACACTACCTCCAAGACCAACATTATCCTTGACATGGACACTACCAACATGTGACTGGTGTTCCACACCTGGGGTTATCCCCTTATTGGTGGATTCTGAACATATGCTAATCACCCTTGTTAGTCACATCCTGGCACCACACCCTTTATGGCATACACAGCACATGAGTACTACAACACCTACTACAGACGTCTTATGACAGCGGTAGTTAACTTAATGACACCCGTGCAGATGGACAATGCACATACAAATGCTGAAACATACCCCAGTGCACTTCATTAGCATGCACATGACTGTATGGATCATGCTATTACACACAGAGCCATGATGGTACCCGCCAAATAACAGACACCACTCTGGGGGTCCAGTTCCATGTACATAATTTACAGCAACAGGTGGAGGCTGTTGCACAGTGGTGTACAATCCCATGTGGTGGGGTAGCTCACTGGTCAGCCTCGGTAGGGCCACGGGATCCCTCATCACATACTCCAAAACTAGCTACGTAAACATTACTGTGACACATTCTGGGGTGTACCACAAGGCATTATGGTGGTATGTCAGTAGTCATTGGCAAAACCCACATCTGCTCTCACATACAACAGTTACTCAGGAACATTACAGAACCAGGTGATGTTTGCAACATGCTGGCAGATGGATTCAATGCTAACATTACACCCTCTCACTCCCTACAGGGCCACAATCCATACAGGAATATTGCGGTGTCCATGCGGTCACACCTGCAAAGTACTAACCTGCACTCTATATGTCCTGGGACACTGGCCCCATGTGACCTTCCAAACATCCCAGGCTATGATGTCAACAAACCTCTGAACATGTCTCCCCACTAGGCCACCATATTCAATAATAGCCCTGTATCAGACATTGTGGCCCCTGAATGGCACACAGCAACAGTTATCACACTCCACACAGGTGGCACCACAATGCACGAGTGGGACTATTGCCCTACACACCTGACTGGACTGTTCTGCATGACTATGGGGCACATCAACATGGACGTCATTCACAGAGACATTGTTGGGCTCCGGTCCTTTGATACCACCCAGGTTGGACTTGTTAGAGCCAGAGCATGGCTCCTACACCTGGTGGACTCCTTTCATACAGTTACCAGGGTAGTTGATGATGGTACGGGTGTCCACACAGCCTACATTGTCCTCTCATTGCCTTTTAGCACCGTTCTCCATTCTGGTATTGACAACATACACATGCACATCAAACCTTATGTCTCAGAATGTTATGCAAAGTGGCTCATGGACAGGACACACACACAATGAGGGCAGCATACCGTAGTACCTACTGTATTTCAGTTACACTTGGCATACCACAGTCCTCAGTCATAGGGCCCCTCATGTTCGGCATATGTTTCCCTGAGGTACAGGCTAGCACAGAGTTACTTTCCTTGCCTAGCTTTACAGACCACTGCATACAAAGCACCATGATTGATCCACCAGCTGATACTGACTCCATCCATAAGGGTGTCACTGTGATGGATACCTGATATCAATATCATGGCCTCAAGCTGCATGACACAAGGTGCATGAACATCCCCTTTGCATTACACCATTCACCAACTGACTATCGCATAGGTGGTAGTCCCCTACATACGTCACATTGTAAGTGTTCATAGTACACACATACGTCGCACCCACTCCTGTGATTACCATATTGCCACTGTGGCGTAGATATCTTTCTATGTGGCCACACTTATCTGTACTGGGTGTGTAGCTGGTACATAGGCACCCATTGTACCTCTGAACTCCAGAAGTCTACACACATTCAAGGGTACAACACCCCATTTAGGTTGTACCTTACACAACAGCTACGGCTTTACATACCACAACATCAACACGCCATGCCGTTTATTGAGCTCCGGCAGATAAAGTATGCGGCTGAACTACGGACACCATGTCTGTACACATTTACATACTACATACTCAGGTGTGACCTCTGCTGAACAGACAGGGCCCATGTCCACAACAATATTAATGGATATATTCCACATATGCGACATAAGCAAAATCCACTGTGAGCAACACGCTCATGGATATGTGCACACACACACAATGATGAGTGGGATGTGCTTGAGGGTTACATTCCCAAACCGGACACTCACCATGCTTTGGAACATGATTCCTATGTACATCACGCAGGGACACTCAGTAGCACTGTTCATGTGATACCTCACTTGGTTGATGGGAGACACATGTACGCCAGGGATCACTGCAGTGGCTGTACTGTGCAGAGGTGCAGGTGACACATGGCTCTGCTGTTCACAGGACACTACCCTAGAGAGGTTCCACTGGTGTGAACACTGTAGTTGTGCTTAAACATAGACTTGCCAGACTGCATAGTACCCCACTATGAACCTGTGAAGCTATTACATGTCCTTTGTGCATGGTTACTTGAGCAGCCCTTCCATTTAGATTAGCTATCATGCTATTACAATGTCCCGTGACTACAAGCCATATGTATCCTGTTATTGTACATTGTACATGCCAATAGATGATACCTTTAGTATGCATGATATGCCTGTTATGCTGTGTAGCATATCTGACATATCTACCTACACTACCATACATTACACATATTTTACATAGTATTCCATAATGCAAAGCATACTTGCACAGCGGGACCACTTTAGACATGTCATTGTCGTTATATGCCCATACACATGCCTACTGTGACAGTATATCAACATATACTATCCCCTGCTATGGCACGTACTTGTTGGACATACCCTACCACTGACGGCGGGTGGTATGGAATTGTTCTGTTTAAAGCCCTTATGTAGCATCCCTTGTAGTGTCTGTGATGTTTACCTTGTGACCCACTGCTGGAAGCACAATTTCTACAAGCGTTAGTATGCTCAGCAAGACATCACTACATAAATACCTTTTCCCACTTTATGCATTGCGGACACTTTTAATTAATGCAAACCAGGCTATACATACACTAACATAATTAATACAAAACATGCTATACATACACATACATACCAAGTCTTGTACACACCTTGTTATCGTTCCGGACTTTCGTATCTTTCTCTCTTACACTGTTTAAACAGCTCTGTGGTATGAGCATACGGTTTGAATGCCTGGCAAGTCATCCTTATATACGTCGATACCTGTAACATGGTTTCCTGCCACCAATTGGTGTTCCTGAGTGACTTATTACTTGCACATCAGCTGTGCAGCTACTCCATTCGCCAATTATGCGGCAACAATGGGGTATAATTGAATTCTCCACTTGGGCATTGCCCATTTGCCCTACCTTCGGGGAGACGGCCTGTATTGTGTTTTGTTGTGTGTAATTGCAACTGCTATGTGTAGAGACATGTATAGTTTGGATTCATGTCCCCCGTGGAATGTGTGTGATGGCTAGAGTATGTGGTTCTACATGTGAGTGTACCTGTCATCCCAACCATCTGATAACGGACTATTGCAAACAAAACCTGTAACATCGCCATTTGTTCCATTATACAACGGCTACAATTTTGCATGGCACCTTTAAATGTGTCTCTCACAAGGTATGCTAACGCTTCTGCAGATGTAATTGACTGACTGGATGTTTGTGCTGTAATTACAGTCTGCATTGCATAGTTTCTAGTGTGGAGGATGTAGGTGAGTGTACGTAGCATATACAGGTTTGTGGGGCTTGCATTTCTACATATTCCATATATATGTGTGTAGGCTCCTTCCATAATTAAAGAGCTACCAGTTAGTAGACTTATGCTATGGGATTATACATTGTGCCATTGTTAATTGGTTTCTATATAGTATGCAGGTGAGGTTGATACTTCCATACCTCCGGAATTACAGCGATATGTAAAGGGATATTTCTAAATGACAGCTATCCCATGTATTTCTGTCCCAGATATTTGCAGTCATTGCAGTTGTGTTGGTGACAAAACCTCTTTGGCATGGGTTGCCACCTTTTCATATGGCCATTGCTGGACACTTGTGGGACACACATCAGTGTTTACAGGCCGACACATAGCCACGGTCAGTACACAGGATAGTACATACTTTTATCCTCAATACATACTTATTGTTGTGGGACTTTGGCTACTTATCATATTGCATGTAACATTTACGTTTCTTACATACAGGCATAACTAATTCATGCAACTATTACATAATATATTGGTCATAATAATGTCCTACAATCTCAGACAGTTGCACTTTGTAATGTTTTATGTCAGGACACAACTGCCCAGGGAGGGGCTGTTCCTCCTAATGTGGGACAGGTGGTAACCATATGCCTACAGCTAGCTATACCCACACTTACCGTAATGATCTACCTCCAAGTTGGCACTAACAGACACACGATGCAGACACACACACACATTATAGTCATACGGAAATGCACACGGCACCCTCAACACACACAAACACAGACTACGGCACTCACAAACACAGTTGAACACAGTACCTATGTGGACTGCAACACCAGTAGCAGTAACTAAATGTCCCTTCATATCGCCATAATATTACTCGCGGTTCTACTGTTCCAGTACTGTGTTCTTTCAGTCTTTCAGGCTCGTGGTTAGGCGTGTCGGTATGTGACACATTCCATAGTTGGCGGTATCCTATTTATTTGTACCTCCAGGCTTTTATGAATGTCGTTGACCTATCTATATATTTGCAGATATCGGTGAATCTGTATATATCAACATATATCACTCTATCGCCCTTTCTATCTGTATTATATATATGTATGTATATATATATATATATATATATATATATATATATATATATATATATATATATATATATATATTTGACAGGGAAAGTGACAGGCAAGCTACACCTTTCATTGTGTACTTGTCGGTGTATACTGTTTCCTGGACTCCGCATATTTGTGTCTGTACCTGTCACATTACACACCTGCCATAGGTTAGGGTTACCCCCTGTCCCACTTTGCTAGGGACAGTCCCTCTTTGGGCAGTTGTGTCCTGTAAAATATTTGTAAAAATGGCAAATGTCCTGAGATTTTAGGACAAAATTATTTCCTATAGTTTATGTAATAGTCACATAAAACAGTTATTCTGTATCTGAACCACCTAAATGTTATAAGAAACAGAATAAGTAACTAAAACATTACAAGAGTAAGCTTTTATCTAGGCAAAAAAGTGAAGTTCTGAATTTTGTACTGGCCAGGTGTATGTGTCGGCCTGCAGAAATCTGATGTATGTCCCACATTGGTCATTTGAAAAGGTGGCAACCCTACCGTTGGTACATCTTGGCTACCATAGTGTTAGGTGATTGTATACATGATTGCGTGTTCTACTCCTGGCAGTGGTCATTTTACCCTTCAGAGCTGGCGCTATTAGTACAGGGGTGAATAATACTGGTTTCACCTGTTCTGGGCATCACTGACCGTGATCTGCATGATATTCAGAGAAGCTTAGCCCTTTTTCATGCATATCCATATAGTCATATTTAAACGACGCTTACCAGCAGTGGGCAACGCATATTCCCGCTAATGTGTGCTAAACATGATCTGATGACCTGCATCTGACATGCATTACTTGTGCCTTCAGGATTACGTTACATCCCTTGCAGGACGTGGGACCGGGAACATGCATGACGGTCACTGCATTTACCACCTGGCCATCTGGGATTTGTACACATGTTTTGTCATTTTGTATGTGGAGTATACTATGGCTGTTACTCCATACTGCACTCACATGGGTAACTCAGTTATTTTACATATTGATGAGTCCAGTTAATAGTATGTCCATGTGATGTTCACTGGATGTGCTCCGGCATTGGGTATGTATATCACAGTGAGCCACACACGATAATGTGCTACACCTTCAAACGACCATAGGTGAAGCATGCTGGGGTGATGAATACCTGTCATGGGTACACCCCATGCCTTGATACAGCATCCATGATTACATTTTGTGGAGCCCCTCATTAACGCAGTAGGAAATCCGTGCAGAGTGTGTGCAGAACAGTGCTTACACAAATGTGATCCCGCGATTGCCTCTGCTCCACTAAGCGACAGTTGGTTACTCAATGTTGTGGCAACAGCAGACACTGTTTGCCTCGTTTGGTGTATGGCCTCTGACAATCGGGCGTGTACCTACCAATGTACCTGGGAACCTATACACACAGCACCAACATATGCTGATAGGTGCATGTACTGTTCAGGTGTTGACATTCCGTGTTCCAATAGCTGTTCTGTGTACAATGTTTGAGGGCTGCCTATGTAAGATTCACACAGTAGGCCACCTATACATTGCAATTTACAGGTGGTTGTGTGTGTGTGCCATCCATTTTACTGTGTGTGCAGGTGGAGAGGTGTGTCAGTCCGTAGGGGCCTACACTGTCAGAGTATGTGCTATACATTCCCTCTTTGCCAAGGCATAGGCATATTGGGAAAGCCTCCGTCTGCCTACTGGGGCTGGCACAGTGTGTTCATGGTCTGATTCCCTCTGTGCCTGTGATGGCCTTGGCAATTGCGGTGGGCTATGAGGGCCTTCACCATTTTGTCCCTGCTGCAGCTGTTTCCACAAGATCATATTATGTAGCATGGCACATACTATGAAGATGTGGGCACACATGCCTGGAGAGTACAGCAAGGCTCCACCAGATGTGTCCAAGCAACAGAACCATGATTTCAGCATCCCAAACACACGCTCTATGATCATTCTGGTTTGTTTGTGTGCCTCATTATGGTGTTTTTGCATGGGTGTGTGTGCATTTCTGATGGGAGTCATCATCCACGGCTCCAGTGCATAGCCAGCATCCCCCACAAGGTGGCCATGTGGGATGTCCCCCCTGACAAATACCTGATACAGCTGTGAGGCATGCCAGATATGGGAGTCATGGTAACTTCCAGGGCTGCCAGCACACACATCCATGGTAATGCCCTGGGCATTGCACATGACCTGGCATTTGATGGAGTGGAATCCCTTGCGGTTTATGTAGTGCCTACCATGTTCACTGGGTGGTGACTTGATATGTATGTGCATGCAGTCTATCGCACCCAGTATCTCCGGGTAGTGTGCTACACGGTGGAAGTGACGCATATTGCTGGCCAACTGCTCCTGAGTTCGGGGGAAGTATATATGCTCTCTGGCATGTGGTAACATGGCATCCAGGAACTGGTGTAGTACTCTGGGTGCTGATGCCTGTGAGATCCCCATTATATCTCCAGTTGGCCTTTGAAAGGTACCTGTGGCTAGTATTCACAAGCTTACACATACCTTCGTGTCCACTGGGATGGGTTCCCCTCTGTTGTTTCTGGTTCTCAGGCATGGCTGGCACAGCTCCACTATTTGCTGTAAGATGTCCCTGTCCACCCTGTAATACTCTACTATCTCCAGATCATATAGCTCCTGGTAGGTTACCCTTGGTCTGAGCACTTTTCTTCTCCTCCGGGGCCTGCGGTGGTTGTCGGCATCATCCTCCACAACAAACAACAACTTCAGTCTTTAACACATGGTGATGAATCACAGCTATGGCAGCTCCCAACATGTACATTTTAAAAGTTCCCCGTGTGTTTACACCTATGGTGCAGTGTTTGGGAATACACAGGTGTGTGTAGGGTGCTTTCACACTTTATATTATTGTGCTGTGAACACCGATGATTTCATAGGGTGTGTATGTACTATCGTAGCTACAGGGTATCTTATATGTTTTACTACAGGAACTACTATTGTGGTGCCTTTGGTGTTGCATTACATTTGGCTGCCGTGGATTACCTCTTGCCCTTCCCTTTACATTTCTGCGTGTTTCACCTACCATTTCTGGCATACATCCAGCAGCCTGCTTTCATTTGTACTTTCCTAGACCTGGTTTATCTTGCGTAATGTGTTCTATTGCCGGTCTACTGTTTGCTTTGCTCTGCTATGACAGTTCTCCTATCTTTGCAATCCAATGTCTCCCCTCCTTTCTTTGCAATCCAATGCCTCCCCTATCCTGTTTTGCAGGTTTCTGCAAGCAGACTTGTCAGCTGCCGTCGATTGGCCGCCGTGAGTTGATAGGTGTTAATTGCTCAGTTGTTCTCCAATTACCCTACTGTGGCATTTCCTTCTTTTCTTCCCCTGACCTTCCTGTTTGTGCTGTTGTTCGTGGTGCATGCATCCGCTTACCGGGTTTCGGGCATGTTTTCATCCCCGTACACATGCGCTTTTGGGCACCATATGTGTTCTCAGCTAAACAATTCTATACCTACCTCCCCACCCCTGTCCTGCAGCTTTGCTTAGCAATGGCCAGGCCAGATTTGCATTGCTCCAATGTGTTTACAGCTACGGTGGCACACCCCTCTGCTGATGTCATGTATCACCTCTGAGCCACTCCTCGGTGTTATAGCGCTGCGCCATATGGTACATACTTCATCCGGTGGGACGTTTGCGATTCAGTATTACTTGCCTCATTTGCATGGCATTGACTACTAATTAATAGCTACCGCACCGAACACTGTTGCAGACCCTTAGCAACCCTTGCACCTCGGTTGTGGTGTACCATGCATACCATTCCGTATTATGGTGAAATCCTGATTTGTATTACATTGCGATTTTATGACATTTGTATATATTTTCTTTGTGTTCCAGTTTGCGCACACATGCTCTGCGGTTGTACTGTGCATTACTGTGGACATGATTTTAAATGTTTTTTAGGTGTTGTGCACCTTTTCTTACGCCATTGGCTGTGTATTTAGCCATTGGCATATGTTAACTTTGTAATACATGAGTCTGGTCCGCTTCCATAGCTCCGAAGTTCTGTTTGGGAAAATGTAAACCGTGTTTTTTGGTTTAAATTTCATTGGGCTTACGCTACGCCTGCACCACTTCATGAATCGCTATATGCCTTCATTTGCATGGTGCGACACTGCACATGGGGTGATTAGCATACCTAAGCCAAGGGCTGCGCAGTTCTGGCATACACCGGTAGTGCACGTGGAATTGGATTGTACCTGAATCACTCGGCGGCCATATTTGGCATTATACTGCCTACGCTACCCCTGCGCCTGGTGCAAGCTTCATGAATCCCGGGGCATAATCTTGTGTCCAATCAGCTCTTACATCATTACTACATCTTCAACAAATTGAAGTAATCATTTTAGTAAACTTACAGATTTTTATATGGCATAATAACCATTCTATGTAAAGTCAGAAATGAATGTAGCCCAAGCCAAAAGAACAAAGTCAGCACAACAGGACCTGAAAAGCAACAACTAAGTACAATGCTGTAAATCCTTTTGCGTGGCCAATACCAACACAAACGCAGCTTATTCAAAAGCTTTTATTAGATCTCCAAATTAAAACCAAGCGCTTTCTCCCAGTCACTACCGGGCTTTCTCAAGGTAAAACAATTTGGTAACTCATGCCATTTCATTTATACTCTAGACAAGGTCACATGTCTCAGTTAATTAATGCCTATTGATATTTTAAAGTAAAATACAAAGAAGTGTAAAAATATAAAATTGTAAAAATGCAAAAATGTAAAGTTTTATATAAAGTTTTGTATAAAACAATCTTATATCCAAACAATAAAGCAGCACTATTGTGTTAGTTAACCATATTCTCAGGACAAGTAAACATACCCCCAATAAAAACCCAAACTTCCTCCTGTTTTTCTTTTATGCTTTTACTTTTAAAGCCTTGTCATTAAGGCCCTAGTACAACCCAAGCAGAACCCTGTAAGACAAATAATTTCCTCCTTTACAGTCTAGCTTGTCTCATTTTTAAAACACTATTAATGTTGATGTTCTCATTCATACCGGGAAACCTACTAGCATCCAATTTAAGTTACCAAAGTAGTTCACGGTATTCTAGTTTCATTTCCCAGTTGCCACCTCTAACTTCAGGGGCAACTTGCTCAAGAACAATAAACCTTAAACGCATATTTTCACATGTCAACAGATGTTTGTAAAAAGCATTGCTTTCCTTGTGGTTACTGATGTCATTCAGGTGTTCATACACCCTTCTTTTTAAAACCCGCTCTGTTTTTCCAACAAAAAACTCTTTACATTCTTCACAAAACCCTAGATAAACCACACCTTTCACCCCACAATTATAATGTTTTTGGGGTCTGTAATTAAATTTCCTAGAAGGCAAATATAAAGTCCCCCCATTTAACATGGCATAACATTGTCTACAGTTCCCACAAGGAAATGTTCCCAGTTTCTTCTTGGTGTTATCATATTTAATGTCTTGTTTAGCCTCCAGTAAATCTTTAAGGTTTTTGTTCCTCTTTCTAATAAAATGAGGGAAAGGTGTGGTATAAGGCTTTGTGCCATCATGTGAAGTGAGTACAGGCCAGTACCTTTGAATAACCTCTTCAAATTCATCCAAATTAACTGCATAAGTGTAAATAAAACTGTTTATAAGGTTAGAACTGTCTTTTGTTGTTTTTGGATGAACCATGCTCGAAGCAGTTCCTAACAAGGGTGGGTATAATCTATCTCTCCCCTTACTAACTTCTTGGCTCATTTTATTTATAAGGTATGTTGGGTAACCCTTTTCAAGGAAAAAAGCCTTTTAAAATGTCAATCTCTTCACAAAAGGCCTCCAAAGTACTAGACATCTTTGATCCCCTTATTAACTGCCCTTTTACTATGCCTTTCTTTTAGCTGTAAGGGTGATTACTTTGAAAGTGCAGAAATGAGTTTGAGTAAGTAGTCTTCCTGAATATTTTTGATTGAAAACAATGATTGGTATTGTCTTTGTATAGGGTGACATCTAGGTAATGTAGCTGATTCCTGTCAATGTCATGGGTAAATCTCAAGAAGGTTGTTGAGTTGTTAATATAGGACAAAAACTCTAAAAGATCCTGTTCACTACCTTTCCATAAAATACATAGATCATCCAAAAACCTCCTGTAGTACAAAATCTCTTGACACCAACTACTTGCAAACACATATTCCTTTTCCCAATGGTACAGGACAATATTGGCATATAGAGGGGCACAGGGTGAGCCCATTGCTACCCCTTTTCTCTGCCTATAAAATTCTCCATTAAAATGAATAAAATTATTGTCAAGAACCATTTCCATGAGTTCCAAAAAAAGATTAGTAACTTTTGGACTGAAACCTGCTTCTTTTGACAATGTGGCACCAAACCATTCCAGGCCCAATTGGTGTGGAATGCTCGGAAAAAGTTCCACCACGTCCACTGTAACCATCAGGATGTTTTCATCAAATGTTTTTTGATCAATTCCTTTTAAAATTTCCCAGGAGTCTTTACAAATATGGGAAATCCTGGAAACAAAATGTTTTAAGGAATAATCGATAAATGTAGCTGGTGGTTCAGTTATACTTCCAGCCCCAGCCACAATAGGTCTAAATCTTAGTTGGTCCAAGGTTTTGTGGGTTTTGGGAATACCAAAGATCTGTGCTATTTTTGGCTTAGCAACAAATAAATAGTTGTATAGTTGCTCGTTGTTTGCTTTTTGTAACAAAAAGTCTTGGATTTGGTAGTTAATCTTAGCAAAAGCTATATTGATTTCATTTTTAGAAATAAGTTCGTATTGCTGTGCATCTTGGAGCATGGTATGCATACTGGATTCATAGTCAACCGTGTACATAATTACAGCCCCCCCCCCTTATCTGGTTTCATTATTCTGATACCTTCTTTCTTAAAAAGTTCAATCAGGGTTAGTTCGTCTTTTGTAAGGTTCAATGCGGGTCTGGTGAAATTTCCTTGCCCTATACATCTAATGTCCCTTTCTACTAAGGTTTCAAATACTTTTAAGGAGGGGTGTGTAGGGGGGTTGAACATGCTTTTCCTGGATAACTCCTTGGTTGAATGTTCCTGACCTTTAAAAAGTATGTTCAAATTCATTTGCCTGACAAAAAGCTTCAAATCAATTAAAAGGTTTGTGAGTTGAAAAGGTTTTGCAGGAACAAAGTGGAAACCTTTTGAAAATAATTCAAAGTGGTTATTTGTTATTTCACAGTCTGTGAAATTGAAAATAGTAAAGTTATTCTCTCTATGTACAATTTGTTTTTCGTTAGTAACAACAGGAGATTCATACATATTAAAAATAATGTTGTCTAATCCTGCGGATAATTCCAGTTGTTCTGCTGGAAATTCCGCCCCTTTCCCCTTCTAGGGGGTTGCTGAAAATCCTGCACAGACTGTTTCCTATTTCTTTCTGCTATCCTTTCACTTCTCCTTAATGTGTCAACAGTCACAGGCCCATAGCTATCAAATCTATCCCCCGTTTACAACAACCCCTTTGTTGCTGTTACTTTTCCATGATTTGGAAACAGGTAGTGGGAAGGCCCTCCCTTCTTTGTATTCATTTAAATCACGCTCCAATTTCCTCATTTTCCGGTTCAAAACCCTCATACAGTGTTGGTCAACCTCAGTAAAATTTTGTCATAATCCCTTCTAAAACTAATAAATTTATTGTCATTAAGTAACCTCTCATTTAAATCATTCAAATCCTTTAACAATCTGTCAGCTCTATTTTCATATTCAGTTACCATACATTTAAGCATTTCAATGCCAGCCCTATCAAAAATAGTACAAAGTTGATCATAAAACACAGTGCCTGTCTGCACATTATTTGGAAATTTGAAAAACGCAAGCCTTTAGGCACCCTTTGTACATTAATACACTCTTTTAAATAGTCAATTTCAATTTGATTGTTCTTAAAAGAATAAAGTCTTTCTTTAAAATCACCAAAATCAACTTCCGCATTTCGAATAAACTCATGATTCACAGTACCTGGTTTGAACGAGAATTGGTGCCTAGTCCATGTGCTAACGTCAAAGTTCTGCCTCTGCTCATTACTGCTTGAGTTAGGTACAACTTTAGGTTTAGTCTGTACTGCACCATCATTGTTCTTTGAAGTGTTGGCAAGACTGCTAATCTTTCCTTTGTTTGAACACTCGGGACTTCTAGTGTGCACAGGTGAAGTACAGCATCTTCCAATGGAATCAACCATTTGTTGCTGATTCCCAGGTAAGCCAGAGGATGAAACCATGTTACACTCATTTAGGGAGTTAGTGAGCTGTGTAAGCAACAAGAGAATTTGATTAAATTATCCTCGAGTAACCGGAGCGTTCTCAGGGTCCTCTTTGAGTAAAACCGGTGTTTGCACAAAAATGTCACTTTCCGTTCCTTCTGCCATAACAAAACCAATAAAGTCAGAAATGAATGTAGCCCAAGCCAAAAGAACAAAGTCAGCACAACAGGACCTGAAAAGCAACAATTAAGTACAATGCTGTAAATCCTTTTGCGTGGCCAATACCAACACAAACGCAGCTTATTCAAAAGCTTTTATTAGATCTCCAAATTAAAACCAAGCGCTTTCTCCCAGTCACTACCAGGCTTTCTCAAGGTAAAACAATTTGGTAACTCATGCCATTTCATTTATACTCTAGACAAAGTCACATGTCTCAGTTAATTAATGCCTATTGATATTTTAAAGCAAAATACAAAGAAATGTAAAAATATAAAATTGTAAAAATGCAAAAATGTAAAGTTTTATATAAAGTTTTGTATAAAACAATCTTATATCCAAACAATAAAGCAGCACTATTGTGTTAGTTAACCATATTCTCAGGACAAGTAAACATACCCCCAATAAAACCCCAAACTTCCTCCTGTTTTTCTTTTATGCTTTTACTTTTAAAGCCTTGTCATTAAGGTCCTACAACATTGTCAAAAGAAGCAGGTTTCAGTCCAAAAGTTACTAATCTTTTGTTGGAACTCATGGAAATGGTTCTTGACAATAATTTTATTCATTTTAATAGAGAATTTTATAGGCAGAGAAAAGGGGTAGCAATGGGCTCACCCTGTGCCTCTCTCTATATGCCAATATTGTCCTGTACCATTGGGAAAAGGAATATGTGTTTGCAAGTAGTTGGTGTCAAGAGATTTTGTACTACAGGAGGTTTTTGGATGATATATGTATTTTATGGAAAGGTAGTGAACAGGATCTTTTAGAGTTTTTGTCCTATATTAACAACTCAACAACCTTCTTGAGATTTACCCATGACATTGACAGGAATAAGCTACATTACCTAGACATCACCCTATACAAAGACAATACCAATCATTGTTTTCAATCAAAAATATTTAGGAAGACTACTTACTCAAACTTATTTCTGCACTTTCAAAGTAATCACCCTTACAGCCAAAAGAAAGGCACAGTAAAAGGGCAGTTAATAAGGGGATCAAGGATGTCTAGTACTTTGGAGGCCTTTTGTGAAGAGATTGAGATTTTAAAAGGCTTTTTTCTTGAAAAGGCTTACCCAACATACCTTATAAATAAAATGAGCCAAGAAGTTAGTAAGGGGAGGGATAGATTATACCCACCCTTGTTAGGCACTGCTTCGAGCATGGTTCATCCAAAAACAACAAAAGACAGTTCTAACCTTAAAAACAGTTTTATTTACACGTATGCAGTTCATTTGGATGAATTTGAAGAGGTTATTCAAAGGTACTGGCCTGCACTCACTTCACATGATGACACAAAGCCTTATACCACACCTTGCCCTCATTTTATTAGAAAGAGGAACAAAAACCTTAAAGAATTGCTGGAGGCTAAACACGACATTAAATATGATAACACCAAGAAGAAACTGGGAACTTTTCCTTGTGGGAACTGTAGACAATGTTATGCCATGTTAAATGGGGGGACTTTATATTTGCCTTCTAGGAAATTTAATTACAGACCCCAAAAACATTATAATTGTGGGGTGAAAGGTGTGGTTTATCTAGGGTTTTGTGAAGAATGTAAAGAGTTTTATGTTGGAAAAACAGAGCGGGTTTTAAGAAGAAGGGTGTATGAACACCTGAACGACATCAGAAACCACAAGGAAAGTAATGCTTTTTACAAACATCTGTTGACATGTGAAAATATGCATTTAAGGTTTATTGTCCTTGAGCAAGTTGCCCCTGAAGTTAGAGGTGGCAACTGGGAAACGAAACTAGAATACCGTGAACTACTTTGGCAACTTAAATTGGATGCTAGTAGGTTTCCCGGTATGAATGAGAACATCAACATTAATAGTGATTTAAAAATGAGACAAGCTAGACTGTAAAGGAGGAAATTATTTGTCTTACAGGGTTCTGCTTGGGTTGTACTAGGACCTTAATGAGAAGGCTTTAAAAGTAAAAGCATAAAAGAAAAACAGGAGGAAGTTTGGGGTTTTATTGGGGGTATGTTTACTTGTCCTGAGAATATGGTTAACTAACACAATAGTGCTGCTTTATTGTTTGGATATAAGATTGTTTTATACAAAACTTTATATAAAACTTTAAATTTTTCCATTTTTACAATTTTATATTTTTACATTTCTTTGTATTTTACTTTAAAATATCAATAGGCATTAATTAACTGAGACATGTGACTTTGTCTAGAGTATAAATGAAATGGCATGAGTTACCAAATTGTTTTACCTTGAGAAAGCCCGGTAGTGACTGGGAGAAAGCGCTTGGTTTTAATTTGGAGATCTAATAAAAGCTTTTGAATAAGCTGCGTTTGTGTTGGTATTGGCCATGCAAAAGGATTTACAGCATTGTACTTAATTGTTGCTTTTCGGGTCCTGTTGTGCAAACATTCTATGTATATATTTTCACATAAAAACTTTCCAGAATAAGCTTGAAGAAGTTTAACTAACTAATTTAAGTATTAAAGCTTTATTCCTACCATCTATTGAGTCACTTAGTCTACCACTATATAAAATTTCCAGAATTTTCCATTGAAATTATTATTATTATTTATAATTAGCTTATATAGCTTGATCAAGCTTCCTTTGCATGTCAGTCGACCTTTGATAACAGCATTCATATATTCATATAATGGGTGAATAATGTTATGTTCCTCTTCACTCATTATCTGCAAATTCATTTAATTTCTTACTAATGGATAATACTAACTACAATATTGGTATTTTGATGTGCATTTACATCAAGGTAAAGTGGTCAATGTTCTGCTTTTTTGAACTTTACATTTTAAATAGGTTCTTGTATCAGTACAGAATGTAAGGAGTTGTTTGTATTCTACATTCTCTTGGGGCAGTAATAGGGAGGGAGAGATGTTTGTCAAGATTCATTGAACTTTGTGGGTGCTGTACTTTTACAGCACTTAACTGGGCTGTAGTGATGCTTGTGTATGGGATAAGGTAGCTTTTACATTCCTATACTGCTATGCAATCTCAACTTTGTGGTATATATAAAGTTGTAGGTGTGTCCCTCACATAGACATGCAAGGGAACCCCCAGCCAACAAAAATTGCTTTAGTTTTATAGTTCAATATATTGCGAAGTGATGGGTTGTGCTTGATCTACTGACTCCCATGAATTTATGGTTTGTTGATCCATCAAAGACTTAGTATCCCATATCATAAAAATAACAGAAAATCTAATTAAGCCTACAGCCTGCTTTGCACTAAATTCCATTTCTGTTGGAGAGAAGAATAATGAAATTAGTCCCTTTATAAATTTACAGACACATGCAAACAGCACGTGACATAGCATGGCTGTTGAATACAAAAAAATACAGAATAAGAACACTAGATCTGCTTAACTACAGGTCTATATTATAACAGTGAATGCTTAAAATAGTGAATGCTGTATAATCAACCCTAAAATGCTGCAACGGCAAAATGCTGAACACACAGAAAAGCTTTTTATCCCAGGAAAAAAATCTCTGATCCATAAAAAAAAAAAAAAAAAAAAAAAAAAAACAACAAACAAAAAATAAAGTGGGGGCTTAACCCCCCCACACCTCTTGACTTAAATATGCCAACTCTAAGAATGCACCCTAGTGGAGGAAATTGCAAAGTCCCAAAAATGGCCCAGTGATTTTTTTCCCCTGGGAAAAAAATCAAAAAATCACTGTTCCGTGCATTCGGGATTTTGCCATTTCGAATAAAAAGGTTTAATTAAACAGCGTTTACTATTTTAAGCATTCTCTGATTTAATAGAGAACCCATACTACACTGAACTGCTGAGGTAATTCAGACAGACTGGGAAGAGAAATATGTGTTGACCTTTCTAGTAAAAGATCATTAGACTTATTTTTACTCCTTGAAGAACACTTTCTTACCAAGTGAACTACCTGTTGTTTTTGCCTTTGTGATGGTTGTTTTTTTTTTTTTTTTTGGTTCTTTATTTCTCTTTCATGACTGGCCACTGTGGACAATGCATTGTTGACTTGCACTGAGGATATTTTCAAAAGGTTGAATTAACACTTTGATGAACTCTTGAATCCAGTGCATTTCTCTGTGAGGCTGTGTTAGAAGCTAATGGTTTCTGTTTCTGTTGGTAATGCCATTGTGGTAATCAAAGGTTTCCCCTGTGCCAAGGCTGAAGAAATATATGAGATATTGTTGGGAATTCTGTAGGTACTGGATATTATTGCATTACATAACTAATGTGTATTATAATGTTGCAATGAAGTGCGGAACAGTGCCTCTGCATTGTTTAAATGGATAGTGCATATTTTCAAATTGTTGGCCAAATGTGCAAGTTCTAAATACAAAGAGAACATGCTCCTCAACCTCCCTAGAAAGCTAATGTAAGGGTGCTTGAAATGTAACTTCATCCACCAGTCATGCTACTAATTCAGGAGGAAAAATTATTTTTTCACCTAAGATACAGGACAGGTGAGCAGTTCTTTGTCACCATGCAGATGTTTTGAGAGGTGGCATGAGTTGCCAGTCCTGTCTATATGTTTTTTTCTAGGCCTGCAGAAAGCATAATATCATATGCCTCAAAATGTCTTATTGGAGGTGATACATGGCTACTGCTCTGTGTGCTATTCTTACTCTATGTCTAAGGAAAATGATTTGTGCCTCCATTTCTGCCATTACATTAATTATGTTCAAAGCAGAGAAAGACTCCTCCAAGGGTATGTCTTTTCCCTTCTCCTATTTGTGGGATTCATGTACAGGATTATGGTGGCATTGCCAATGTATGGAGAGGATACAGTTTTGTTCATAGGTTCATAGGTCAGTACTAAACTAACTGTCCTTGCGAGCCATTGTAAGCCTAGCCAATTATCCCTTGTGAGACTCAAACCGTGCACCTTGTGTTTGTAAGGCAAACACCTTAACCATTAGGCCACCCTCCCAACCACTGTGTGAGTTCCCTGATAAACAGTTGGGACATATAATACTGTAAAATATCCTCAAGCAATGCCTGGAAAGGCACATTCATCATATGATTAAAAATACATTTTCCTCCTTCTCCACTCAAAATATGACTGAAAATGCTCACATTATACTGCTGCACCCCAAGGTATCTTTAATTTTATAAATAAAGTATTCATAGAGCAAAGATTAAATACTGACAGACTTGGGAAAATTGGTATCATCAGTGGTCAAGAAGCAAAAAGTCATGTGTGTAAAAGAAATGAAAAAAGGAAATTTTCTAAGAAACTCAACCTGCTATTTTGTAATTTAGCTAAAGCTGAAACACTAATGGGTAAATGAATCATACATTTATTTTGAACCTGCTGGGAACACTTTATATTATTCATTATTTTTATGTCACATAGCTGACGAGGATTATTCATCTTACTAAAATAATGAGGTAGCTGACCATTTACCCAACATTCCATAACTTGAACATGCTAATGGTAATAACTCTAAAAGGAAACAACTTAACTTTACACAACCAGAATTATGTGCAGAAATCTTAAAAGAACATTTTAATCTAGGATCATCAGTATGTTCAAGTTTTATACACATAACTACCTAATCAAGGACACCCACCAAGCAAAAATTTTGGTCCTACTGAGCCTGTGGAAGTTTCCCTAACTATTAATAACAGCAATAATTATAATACTACACCTGATGAACTTGGCTCAGCAGGTCATATATCACACATGCATGCAGCAAGGGTTCAAACTCCACTTCAAAAATTAATTCAAAATAGAATTTTAATTCTGCTATTTTGTGGGCAGCTAAATAGTCACTCACGTTCTTTGTAGTCTGTTTGTTAAGCTAATGTACTGTGAGGTTACAGTACTTCTGAGAAAGGTAAACTTCGGGGAATTTCCCCCTACAGAATTTTCATTTGAAAGCAATCACGTTTACAAAGAGCTTCATTCACATCCATTACACTAGCACTGACACTACTAGTTTAAGAATCCATAACAAGTGTCTAGCCGGAGTGGTGAAAGACATATACATTCGGATATTAGAGTTTAGAAAATACCTAGTAAGACATGAGCATCCTCTACATATGTATGTACATTGCAAAACACCTATGTAGGGTATTTATTTCTAGTGCCTGCATTGACTGCTAACCATTCTCTAAAGCAATGAGATCAACTAATTGTTGAAGATTTGTATACACAAGCAATAATGACTTCCAGTGTGTGTGTTAATGTGTAATAAATGCACATCCAGGGGTGTTAACCCCTGGAAGGGCGATAATTACACATTAACACACACACTGGAGGGCATTATTGCACTTAGAGACTGGGATCTCTGTAAAATTGTTGTATTTTACTTGCTTATTTTTAAGTACTATATTTTTTTTATATATTTTTTATATATAGTTCCTCTGCCTAATGTTTCAGACTTGCTGTTGTTTAAGTTAATGGTGTTGGGAAGAAGTAGTTTACATCAAACATATATAAAAAATAATATAGTGCTTAAAAAATAATAACCAAGTAAAGCACAACAGTTTTACATAGAGCCCATTCTCTCTCATATACACACATACACAGTCTCTTCTGCTTTCACTCACACACACACACACACACACACACACACACACACACACACACACACACACACACACACACACACACACACTCTCCTCTGCTTTCATACATGCACTCGCACAAGATAACTCTCACTTTCTCTCTCACTCTCTCAATCTTTTTCTGTCTCATGACTACATGCACTCACAAAAGATTGCGCTCTCTCTCTCCCTCTCTCATACACACTCACACACACACACACACACACACACACACACACACACACACACACAGTTTCTCTCCTTTTTTTTGTTTTACATTTTATGCACACTAAACAGCAGAACTGCAGCTTAGCGAGCATAAAACAATGGCAACCAGTATTTTTTTTTTTTTTTTTTTTTTTTTTTTTTTTTTTGCAGTCAGAGCTCCATGGCAACTTGATATGCTGCTGTGAAGTGACAGACTCATTTTTTGATGAGCATTACTTGTACATTAATACATTGCTGGAGAATATTCATTCTCCAACCAGCATGTTGCTATGCAGTTTGCCTATTCTCTAAATGTTAATATTTACCAGATGTGACAATTTGGGGGATTTTGATTGGTCCATAATCAGTACTGATTTTGACTGTTACCACTGTTGTTACATAACTCTTTATTGCAGCTTTTTAACTGTTCCTTTTCAGCTTAACTCATGATAATATTGAAAAAAAAAGTTGAAATTTCATCCGAAAGGATAATGTTTCCATAACCCATAATATCATGTAATGTTTAACTAATTACATCACAGATTTATCTAAGCTGTGTTCTTTTTTTTTTGTTTTGTTTTGTTAATAGTATGATTGTCTCTCTCTCTTGGCATGATGCAAGAGGTGTTTAATTGAATAGGAGAATTGTTTCCTAGCATTAAGAAATCTCCCTACATCTCCCTGCATATGTATCACACATTAACAGACTGCTAAAGTTTTAAGCTAACCACGCAGTCCATAAAACATGCAAACACAGGAGTACAGGAGCAACACTAGGCAAGCAGTCACAGTGACCACATGCATACTATAAAGAAGAAACACTTTAAAAGTTCTTTACACTATTTATATTTATTTATTGACATTTCGTTACCATGAAAGTTGAACTGGGTAGGTGCCTATTTTCAGTGAAGGTCAGGGAGAAAAGCTCCAGATTATTAGAAAATCATTTTAAGAACATCATTTTACACTCTTCAAAAATAATACAATAAAAATGATAAAAAAACCTATGGTTTAAGCAATTATACCACGTTAGACATACTGTGAAAACATGGGTTAAGAATAGATACAACCTATATGACAATGATTCAATGTTCAGAGAAATTTTAGCCAGTTTAGAAAAATGAAAGCAAAGTTAGTATAATAAACACAGGAAATGCAATGTAATGGGAGACAAACAAACAGGGTTATAACGCAGCAAAATAGATTGAAATAAGAAGTGAGTGAAGAATGGGACTAGGGAGGTGTAAGGTATGAACTGGTATTTGTCATATTTAGGAATAGAGTGTATCCTGCTGTTGAGCAAGAAAACAGCCAGATTATGGTTAGGAAGTATTGTAGGATGGTTTTATATTATTGGAGGGAGGGTATTGGCCTGATGGAGAGAGGTAAGATGTTATATGCCTTAACAATGTGGTATGAGTTAAAACCATGCCAAACAGAGTTAATAAGTTAGTGGACAGAGTGGACTTTATGGTCATTGAATCACATTGACCAAATGGGAACATAATTGTATAAAATGATATTTAGAGCTGGACAAGTAGATGGATGTTGGATCATTTTATAAGTGGTGAGAATATGTGTATATGTTAGTTAATGGGGTAGTTCTAACAAGGTTCTGAAAGCAGTATTTGCTGCAACTTTAACCTATTTATCATAGCAGAATTCAAGTTTTCCTTTCTGTGATGCCCGGAGGTTAGTAAGAATGATAATACAATAAAGTAGAGAGGGGAGGAGGTAAGTAGTGGCAAGTTTAAGTTTAGTTACATTGCTGAGAACATTTTTGTCTCTGCAAAGCATCCCTAATTTTGGTGATGTGTTTATGCAATTATGTGTATGCAGGTTGAATGTAAGATTATTATCCACTAGAATCCCTAATACTATGCTATGAAAGGTGACTTCAATTGTTGTATTGTTAAGAGAGAGGACTTTAGTTTTTTCTTTTATGAGAGAGATCAGGGATATTTTGGGGGTTGTTATCATGAGTTGTGAGTTAGAAAGCCGTGTTTCTGTGACTGTTAAAACTTCCTGAGCATTTTGTTGGAAATGTGCCAGACGTCTCATATGCATATGAGTGTGAAGTCATCAGCATATTTTATTTGGAAGGCCTGTTGTGTGAACATGTCAAGAGTGCTGGTGAGAATGTTAAAGATTAAGGGACCAAAGTTAAAGCCTTGTAGTACACCATAGGTGACTATGAGGTATGAAGAGAGGGTGAAATGTCATTTTGCTGTCTGATACCTAATGCGCAAGTAGTTTTTGAACCAGAGAAGATTGGCCTGAGAAAGACTTATTGAAGGTCAAAGGCTTTGGGCAAGTTTAGAAAATATTTATTTATTTATTTATTTGTATTTGTTGGCATGCAGTTCAACTGGGTAGAGTTGATTTAAATGGTGCCTCAGGGAGAAAAGCTCCACCACATGAATTCTATTGTGGTTTTGAGTGAGTTATTATAGGAGAGGCTAAGGTTCAATTTTTGCCCTGAATGCGAGATTTCTTTAATGGCTGACCAACATTTTTTAGTGTTTTACTATTCTGAAAGTTGCTATAGTTTTTTTTGTCTTTATCACTTTGCTTTTTAATATGGTTGTGGATTACTCTAAAGTTTTCGAGATATTGTGGTGTTTTATATTTTTCTATTCTTTCCACACATTTCTGTATCCTGCATTAACAGTCTACCCTTTTAGTATAGCCAAATTGCATTATTTAGATTTTCAGTCTCTTACTTCTAGGGGGTACAAAGCTATTTAGGATATGAAAGCTATAGTGAATTTATTTAAAGCGTCATCTAAGGAGAGGATTTTTAGGATGTTCCAGTTAATAGATGATAGGGTAGGAATGAAAATTTCTGGGTTAAACTTAAAACAGTTTGCATGTTGTTTTATAAACATGTTGCTTGATTGGATGTATGGGAAGTTTGATTGCAATGATCTACTGATAATCACTGAGATACTCTCACATTGTATCTGTAGTGGAGAATTTGCTAGGATCCAGTCTGATAAGGAATTTGGTGTTATGCAATAATATGTGGAGCTATTACTTAGTTGTGTGAAGCCACATAAGTTCATGTTAGATATGGGAAGTTACAGGTTATATCCAACCAATTGATCTTGACATCACCTAGTAGTATTTTTTAATCTGGAATTGTTATGAATGTCCAGGATAGGATATGTTCCAGTATAACTCCATTGTCGCCAGGAGGGATATGAATGACAGTAATACATATTTGTTTATATATATTGATTTTTCAGGAAAGCAATAAGAAGCCGTGCTGAATTCAATTTTGGTATTATTTTGTTGCATGGGAAATGGGGCTATCTGTTGGGTAATATTAGAGCAATACCAACACCATTCCTCTTTATATGGTCAATATGGATGATACTGTAGCCAGTGGCAGATGTAATTTTGGAGTCATTTATACCGGGTTTAAGCCAAATTCAATTACACTGAGAATATCAGGCTTGAGACTTTGCTTAATGCTAACAACTGCCTGGTACTTGCAAAGTGAATGATATCCCAGCATTGATGAGGTGACTGGACACATTTACCACTGTCTCTGATCTTAGAGCTAATATGCATTAAACCAAAATATTTAACAGCAAAGATGCAGCATAATATTGTAGCTTATAGTAGCCAGGGTACCTTTTGGCTAGACTCATATAGGCCCTAGGGCCAATAGCCTAGTACCTACCTATGAACCTATAAATAATTTTCTTGAGTGGCGAAAGCCAGGGTACTTTTTGGCTAGACATATAGGCCCTAGGGCCAATAGCCTATAAATCTATAGAACCCTCCTCTGCTTCTCCATTTCACAGAAAACTATCACTTTATATAGCATAGAAAATAAACTGCACTCTTCTATACCACTCTTAGTAGATATTAACTGCAATCCTTTCTTGGATAATCTATTTGTAATGGTTTCACTCTTGAAAGAACTTGCATTTTTCTGCCCCTGAAAGAATTAATACATTTCAAATGACATTTCTCCTCAAAATCTGCTGTCTCCTCAAACATATTCACACCCCTCTCTTCAGTGTTTGCACTTGCATGGTAGACAAGATGGTTATGCAGTTTCATGTAATGGCAGACATGATTCAGCACAATGATGTGGACACATTTTCTACCCATGGTGAAAGTGCAGTTCTCCCAAATTTCAAGGTATATGGTTCTGCTTTCCTCCTGTGACATACTTTTAACACACCAGACCTGTGACTCCTCCATCCCCAATTTCAGTGATGCCAGGGACAAAAAAAATAAAAAAAAGAAAGTATATCACATGCTGTCTGCTAGTTCTTACTGTCCATATAAGTGAGATACTGACATTGACATGCCATTTATACTGTTGATAAAATGATTCAGCATTCTCAGAATCTAACTGGTATACACTCAGTGTACATTGGGACTAGCCATTTTTTTCTGCGGCAGTCTTGAGATAAGAATTGACAGTGACACATGCTTTGTGTACAGTACTGTCTCCTACATTTCATTTGGAGTTACACATATCAGTAACACATTGAATTAAGATTGTAAATAATTTTTTATTCCACCTACTTTTAGGACTGTCTGTGTATCCTTCTTCTATATTGCCTTTGTTTCTGACTGCAAATCCTGGTATTTTATAACTTTGTGTCTCTCTGTATGTAAGACACTGTAGTCACTTGGTGTAGCAATTTCAATGATCAATGCTACTTTTGTCTTCTTTTCATAGACTACTATATCTGGGTTTTCAAACATCTATTTTTTTTAAACTGTTAGTAATGGGTGATCCCATGTGATATAAACTTCATAATTTTCTTTAAAGCTTTGTGACTCATATTTCCAATTTTTTTCAGCTACTACAATAGTATAATGTTTGCACATTCCCCAATGCAACAGTCTTGCAACATTATTATGCTTTACAATAAGTATACAGTCCTTCTGCCATTAGTATATCACAACCAGCAACAATATGTGCGACTGTTTCCAATTCTGTTTTACAAAACCTACATCTGTCTGTTTCTCCCACATGTTTAATGGACTTTGTAAACCAACGTGTACATAATCGGGTCTATATCACATAGTCGAAGTTTTATAACTTTGAACACGAAATGTACAAACCATTCCGTTCAAAGTTACAAAACTTTGACTATGAATAAAAAAAAAAAAGAAGGAAAAACAACATAAACTGTTGTAAGCAGGGGGCAAGCCCCCCTGCACCCCCCCACCCCCCGCTACTTAAATATACCAAATTCAAGATCACACCTCATTCAACAGAACGGAAACCTCCCCTTACGGAGATTTCCATTGAAATGCTCAAACTTGTACAAGTTCAAACTTATGGTCTTGACCATAAAAGATTCAAACTTGTACAAGTTCGACTATGTGATAGGAACCCTACATAATCTACTATCTTGGGCCACCAATATTAACCTTTTATCTTTTGGTTTAAATTTATCTCTTCTTAAACAGCACTACATTTTATTCTGATCAACACGAGGTTGTTCACAGAGATTTCTGTACTTAAAACTATATTTATGCATTTTACACATTTCTTGCCTCTCATTTGATCCTTCATCTTGTATTTTTTCTTTTCATTTTTTGGCACATTCAATTGCTGCTTTATTTTTTTATCTACTTCTGTTTTGATTTCCATTCCTGCTTGGCACTGATATACTTCTGATAAACTAAGCACAGAAGTCATCTTAGCCTTATTGTCCTCATGTTTTAAAACTTTCACTATGTTTAGGTCTTCTGAGGTCAGCAGATACATATGTAGTCCTATGATTGCAGATCTATACTTGTAATGAATTTCACAGAGGCCCTTAACATCTTCAGAATGGGCAATATATAGTATTGGTATACACTGATTTTAATAAATTAATTGATAAGCATCCTTCTTGTTTTCCTGTCCAAATGACTCAAAGCCTTTTGGGGCCAGTCAATCAGACCAGTCATCCAAAGCTGTAAGTTAGGATAGAAGGACCAATTCAGTTTATAACTTGAACTTTGTTCCTAGATGTCAGCACTGCTTTTGATATTAATTTTAGACTTATAAAATATTATTAACTAAGTTTTATTCTCATTTGTTCATGTTTTATTGTTATTCCTTCATAAATTCTCAAATATCTGTACACTCCTGCTTGTTCACATCGCATTATATTGCATTCCTATCCCTGGCTGATGCTTTCTTGGTGATGCAGCCTCCCTGCTTTAAAGGTTTCTTTTGCACATTTATCAAGACCAAATGACATTCTTATATCATCTGAACATGTTTTGACCACTTGCAGTTGTACTTTAAGTTCCTCGTCTGATGAACTATACAGTTTTTAATCATCCACAAAAAGAAGATGAGAAGTCTTTACACTTCCTTGTTTTCTGGGAGCCAAATTGTAGCCATGACCTAATATGTTAAGTAAAGAGCTTAATGGGTGGACGTATACTAGGTGCACAGCACAGCACAGAAGTTGTTAAATTAAATGCTACAATTCAAGAATTTTTCATAGGTATATACACATTCAAAATGCATTAACAAGGCTTTTATATCTTGCATACTAAGTTACAACTTGAATTACAATGTTAAAACATATACAAGAGGTGAAGCGATAAAAATAAAATACACACAAGGCTACATAGGCTCATAGTTGAATACTAGACCAACTGCCCAGAAGGACCATTTTAAGCCTAGCTAATAACCTGTGATCAGAATCAAATATTGTGTCTGAGAGGTGAAGACCTTACCCATTATGCCAAACTTACCCCCTTTATGTCTGTATATATTTTGTCTAAACAAGTGTCAACATATTATTTTACGAGATGGGAAATTATATAAATACTCTTTCACTATATGAACCTTTCATCACAGGATCAAAGTCAGTGACTATTTGGATTAAGCTTAATAGTGGGGAGTTATTACTGTAGAGAGACAGGCATTTAAAGACAGGATAGTTATCTATGAGAAGGTGGGATAGGGGAAGAGGAAAGCAAGGAGAATGTGAGAACATTTCTGGGTTATCATATCTCAGTAATTATATAACATGAAAAAGAGAAAGAAAGAAAGAAAGAAAGAAAGAAAGAAAGAAAGAAAGAAAGAAAGAAAGAAAGAAAGAAAGAAAAAAATTCTCAGATATACAATGAAGAAAGTACTCCAGCAACCTTAATCAAAGCCACCGTGTCCCCCAATATCCCCAGAAGTACCCCTCTTATCATAATGCTTGGGCATAAGCAATCAGCTTGTTTAACAAATCATACAGCTCCCAAACTCCTAAAGAAGATTTATTTCCAAACACATTGAAGACCATTTTTCTAATAGGTAGTTACAGTGAGGAAAAGGCCATATTCGAACTGAAAATGGAAAAATTCCATTCCCTGTTGCTGTTCTGGAAAAAGAGGGAGAGATAGGCAGTGGGAGATGTTCTGTGCTTCAAAACAGGTGATTTTTATTTATTTTTATTTTTATCTTATTTATGCATTTATATGTTTATTTATTTATTGCTAAAACACTATTTGAATGATAAAATTTAGCCAAGCCATATGTGTAGGTACTAGAAGATGGTGATCATTTCAAGAGTATTTCTAGACTGGTCAAAAATGGAGCAGTCTTTAGGGATAACTTCTGCATATCTTCAATCATGGAAAATGACTATTCAGTTCAGCCCTTTTCACTGATTTAAATATGACTTTTGAAACATGAAATCACTTTTTTCTGTTATCTAAACCTCAGAGATATGGCTGCGATAGTTATCCATTAAAGTGGTTCTACTTCATTTTCAAAGATTCAGTCAACATAAAGTAGTGACATATTAAAAAAATGAAAAGCTTATAGGTAATTGCTAGGCTAACTGAACTTGTGGGCAATTTTAAGACTAGCTAATTTGGTATCAAAGGTAAGAATCAAACCCTGTACTTTCTGAGTGTAAGGTAAACAGTTTAACTATTATACCAACACCCTCAAACCTAGGCAATCAATCTGCTGAGTATTACATGCCTAGATAATAACAAGATAGTGGCCAAGGAGGAGAATCAAACCCTGTACCTTGTGCCTGCAAGATTAACACCTTAACAATTAAGCCAGTCCCCTACCACCAGGCTGCTATAAAACAGTGATAACAAAAAGGCTGCTTTACTCCAAGGCCACAGTTTATTGAAAATAGGAAACAGATACGTGCTTTCATCTCTACTACATACAAAGGATCAAGACTTTCTCAGATCTGTCACATATCACAGACATTGAATAAATACCCCAGTCAAAGTCAGATGACATAAATCACTTGACCAACCATTGTAAAAATCATCGAAAAATCCTCCTTCTTTAACTTCTTTAAAAAAAAGTTTTTTAAAATGTACACTATGATTTAACTCATGTCATTTGCAAGAATTGAATAAAACTTCCAATTTTTATTTCTTGTAATCAAGTTATCACTATTATTACTCCTAAAATGATTAGGAAATTAATTCAAAGCAATAAATGTATTTTTAATTACTATATGTGATATAAGGTATATACAAGACATTCAACTTATCACAGTGTTTAGAAGCCTATACATGTACACATGCCCTGCTTTTCAGTTTCCTACTGATTTTACTAATATGGAATGCGTCACGTGTTGTACAAAGGACAATGCAAATTATGTGATCTGAAAAATATCTTGGATGGGCAGATGTTCTGGTGGTATTAGAACAATAAGCACTTGTGCCGTCTTTAATGACTCTACTAATTGCACAAGTCAACACTTATATATTCCTCTTATTGCTACTTATAGAAACAATGTCCAACTCTTTTTTATCAAATCTGTTTTTGAAAATAATTCCTCTTTTGTTAATGAACTTTGGACATTCACCTACATTCTCAAGCACTTCCACTACAGTACTCATAATGTTCCAATAATTATAATGTTATTAATGCAACCACTATCTAAAGAACATGTTATGCTAATAATAATGCTCCACTGCTCACAGCCACCCAACACCCCAGCTATAATATCCATTTCCTTATTTCCACTCAGAGACTTTTTAATAAATCCTTCTGTATAACTCCTAAATGTAAATCTTTACAATGATTGATTATTGTTTTTGTTACGTTGGTCTGCATACAATGGTTAAATTCCTTGCTGTAGAGAATATATTTTTCCA
>NC_056734.1:882660653-882738153 GCF_019279795.1 Protopterus annectens | reverse complement strand
TGGCATGTGGTTGCTGTGAGTTACTCAGGACTGGAAGAGGCGTGTCTACAGTTGTCTAAACTGAAACCCAGAAACCGAAGGTGTACGCCGTGGCTATCACTGAAGTTTCTTGCAAAGCTGCTTACACTGTGTGCGAGCATGTGAGTGCCTGTAAACCGCTCTAATCCTGTGTGCGTGTGTATGCGCCCGTGTAAGCCTGTGTAAGGCTGTCTAAGCGTTTATGCATGATTGTGCACACTCCTAAGCTCGTGTAAGCCTGTGTAAGGCTGTGTGCATGCGTGTGCGCTCGTGTGCACGTGTTTGCACTTGTTTGCGTGTCGCTGCCCCCTGTGGAAACAGAAATGGGAAAAGGAAGGAACGGAAGTAGTAGGAAGTTAACCAAGGAGAACTAGCAGAGCTGCCAGGTGAAATCAATCAGAATCAGCCAATTACACAGGCAGTACACTAGCCTAGCCCAGCCCAGCACTTAAAACTCTGCAAACAACATCCCCCCCATGTTTTTTCTCAGAAACACTGCAACACTCAGTCTACAAAGAGAAGTGAAAACTTAAAAAGCTTAACTGAGACAAAAGAATGTTAGAGGCTGCCATTGCTATTATAAGGCAACATGTGCAAGATGCTGAGGGTGGTGCCATTGTGAATGCTGCTGAGCAATCCACAATGAGGAGACGGAGAAGAGTGTACAGACCCAGGGTAACCTTCCAGGGGCTGCATGAGCTAGAGATAGTGGCGTGCTATAGAGTGGACAGAGAGCTCCTGCAGCAAAATGTTGAGCTGTGCAGGCCACGCCTCACACACAGAACCAACAGAGGGGGAACCCATCCCAGTGGAAACCAAGGTATGTGTTGGCCTAAGAATACTAGCAACAGGTACCTCCCAGAGACTAACTGGTGATATGAAGGGGATTTCACAGGTATCAGCATCCAGGGTTCTGCACCAGTTCCTGAATGCCATGTCAGCACATGTCGGGGATCATGTATATTTCCCCAATTGCTGTGAGGTACTGGCCTGCAATATCTCTTCCATCAAATAGCGGAATACCCTGAGGTAGTGGGTGCAATTGACTGCACACACATACACATCAAAGCACCAGCCAGTGAGCGGGGTAAGGCCTACATCAACCACAAGGGCTTCCACTCCATCAATTGCCAGGTCATGTGTGATGCCCAGGGCATAATACTGAATGTGTGTGCTGGCTGCCCTGGAAGCTACCACGATTCCTATATCTGGCATCTGTCACAGCTGTACCAGACATTTGCCAATGGGGACATCCCTGATGGTCACTTAGTGGGGGATGCTGGATACGCACTGGAGCCGTGGCTGATGACACCCATCAGAAATGCACACACACCTGAACAAGAACACCATAATGAGGCACACGCACAAACATGGAATGTAATAGAGCATGTGTTTGGGATGCTCAAGTCAAGGTTCCATTGCCTGGACACATCTGGTGGAGCCTTGCTGTACTCACCAACTACATGTAACCAAATTGTCATGGTATGTGCCATGCTACACAATATGATCCTGCAAAAACAGCTGCAGCAGGAACAGCATGGGGCAGGGCCAAACAGCCCCACACCGTTGCCAAGGCCCGCACAGCACAGCGTGACTCGGAGGAGGAACAACCTGAGCCTGCCCCAGTAGGCAAAAGTAGGCGTGCCCAGTATGCCTTGGCCTTGGCAAAGAGGCAACGCATAGCGCATACACTGGCTCAGTAGGAACCCTGGAAATGATACCTCCCTCTGACTCACACATAAAATAATAGGGATGCCTAACATGACACTACCTGCTTCCAAACATGTATAGGGAGTGTAGTATGTGCATCCGACATAGGCAGCCCTGCAGCACCACCTGAGGTATGATTGCCATGTTTTAAGCAATATAAAGCAGTGCTAAGCAGCTTTTACCAATATCTAGTATATGTAAACAAAATTGCTCGTGACAACTAATGCAACATCGGGCAACGTTGGCCAAGGTTGGCCAAAGTTGAGCAAAGTCAGTTAAACATGCTCATATCTGCTGTACTATTCCTTAAGCAGTCTGGTCTGCCCAGCATGGCAATAAAAAAGCAATGGCAGGGCTCGAGCCCAGGATACTGTGCACTGTAGTCACAGTACTGAACCACTAAGCCATGATAGCATTTCAATGGCACAGACACAGCACGACAATTGTACACTAATGCAAACACAAAGAAATGCACTATTATGCCCCTAAAGAGGCAAATGGGTAACCTCCCCCATACGCCTATGCAGACCGAGAACATCAGGCTAGGCAGTGTGATGTAGGTTGTGTAGGCTATGAAGTCGTAGTGTAACATACGTGACATTGGATGCCAACATCTGTAGCACAGTAGTATGCCTCAAGCCACTATGATAGGCAACAGTACAAGCTGAAATGGTGTCCTGTACATAGCAGTGCAGGCATAGCAAATGTGTGTAAGTGTCAGGTGAAACCCACATCCTATGTACACCCACAGTAACAATCAGGTGTGCCCCTGGGTAGAAATGTACAAAGAATAGCTGTTCCCCCTGTGTGTAGAAATGTTGGTAAGTCTATGCAAAGTGTTGCATGGAAGCCCTGCAGGCACAGCATGATCCCTGTTGATCTATAACACAAAGGTGAGTCCTGCTGTAAAAATACAATTTTGATTTTCCATACACATATAGTATAAATGTCTATACTGGGCATGCTCACACACTCCAACAAATGTAGTGGATTCCATTCAGCATCACACTGAATGGTCATAGTGGGCATGCTCACACACTTAGGCTAAATACGGATGTGATAATTAGGGATTTATGGACAAATGTGGATAGTCATCTCTACTACCAGAAACACATTCACAACGTGGTTGGAAAATCATGCTATGTGTTCACACAAACTGCCAAGGTCTGTGCACGTAGGTGAAAGGAGGTTCCCACTACTCAGCAGTCATCAGACCTGTCAGAGAGTACCACAACACACTTGCGATGAATCTGACTAGGCACATTCAGCAGCTAGAAAGACCAATGAAGTACCTTAACAAGAGGATTACTGGCCTCAAATAGTCAACCCATGTAACAATACTGAATGTAACCCAATCTGTACTCTGTGGCATACTGTCTACTCAGGAGATCTCTGCCCAACAGACAGGTTCATGTCATGGTTACAGTCAGATCTGTTCTGAGTTACAGCTCAATGGCAGTAAATGTACAGAGCCAACTGATATTGCCAACATCATGGCAGAAAGGATCAATGTTAACTGTAACCACCTCTCAGCCAGAAAAGAGCACATCTCCATAATGGAAGACTGCAAAGTTGCTGTCATCATGGTTGCACAGGTAATACACACTCTCCAAAGCCAGTATCAAAGCAGTTATGGGACCAAATTACTCCCCAGGCTGTGTAGTATCTACTTCCCTGAAGTAAACATTATCATGGCAGGTCTGTGGCAGCTGAATTTACCAGAGGACTGCAAACCAGGAGCCATAATGGTAAACACAAAAGATGTGGACATCCTACAAAAGGGCCTCACTGAGACAGATGGCAGTTCTCAAAGCCATGGGCACTAGCTCAATGCCAAAAGGTGCATTGTCATCCCCCCAAGAACTACAACAGAGGTGGTAATATACTTCACACTGAAAGTGTGACAAGGGACCTTGGGTCACAGGTGGACAGTGGATACAACTGTGCTAATCACATTCTCACAGTAGTCAGGAAACCCTCCCATGTGGCACACCTCATCACAAAATGTTTCTCATGCAGAATGGAAGAGGACAATGTTCCCCTCCACTCATCACTCACTAGAACTATAATAGAGTACACCACTGTTGCTATGTACCTCACAAGACAACTACAACAACTGGAAAGTCAGCGGCAATTCCACACAAAGAGCACTAGCAGCCTGAAATACATGCCATACACAGACCATCTCAAAATGTTCCATACGTACTCCCTTGCATATCGCCCACTCAGAGGTGTTCACTGCCTAATATACAAAGCTATGTCAAACACAGAGCTGTTGGATATGGTCCACGTAAAACACTCACAATCCCTCTGACCTTTGGACCCAAAACCACGAGTGAAATACAAAAGGAAGGGGTGTACCCATTTACCCTATGGATACCCACACCTTCAGGTTAGTGGCACAGCATGAGGCCTTGGAGACCATGCAAGTGCAAGTAACATTGGCCAAAGCTGCCCATCAGATTGTAGCCTGCTACAGATCACATACCTTGTCTCAGGAACACTCATTCCGAAGAACAGTGGAAAGTATAAAGGTCCTATCCAACACCATTATATGAGGAGATTACAACTACCCAAACAGTGAGTGGTGGAATTACTTGTGTACAACGTCCTTCGCCCAATGTTTCCTAGAGTTTAAAAACCCTAGCATCCTGGAACAGCTGGTCACCATGCCCACTAGTGGTGACAACATACTGGACATGATCATCACCAACATGGGGTACCAGTGTTCCACTACTGAGATAAATCCCTCACTGGTAATATCAGATCATGAAGTAATCACACTGGACATCCACATCCGGCCCCCCCCACCCAGTCAATGAAACCACTGAGAAGACATTTGTAAAAGCAAACTGCACACTTCCCAAGACCAAAGTGGAGCATTTCAAAGCCCTTTTGCTATAGGATAATGGTATACAAACTGCAGAATCATTTGCAAGTGCATCCTATGAGCATCTACAGAGATGCATGGATTGAGACATCACAAATAAAACCAAGATGCACACCTCCAAAGATAAGACAACAATCAGGTGGTTGTTGCCCATAAATAAGCTAGACAACAGAAGGAGGAAACGAACACATGATAGAGCCAACTTCACTAAAGGAAACACATCACTGATCATTATTAGGATGAAACAATGATCGCTCATAAAATAATCCAAGGACAGTTTCTAAAGACAAATAGCCAAGGAATGTAAGAATGACCATAAAGCCTACGGTAGCTATACCAGACATGTAGGTGTCAACCGCCAAATATGCTGTCAGCTACTTAAAAAATTAAAGAAATACACCAAACCAAATTTCATTGCCCAGATTCAGGGGAACACGTTCAGTGTAAACACCCCCCATCACCCCCAAAAGAGCCTGTGTCCAGCACAGAAGGATGCAGAGCCCTAGACGTCATGGACATGCAGGTAAAGACAGTCCTCACCAAAGCTGAGAACACAGCATCAATGTGTCTGGATGGTGTCCCTGGCTGCATCATACACTAGGCTCATGAGGAACTGGACCCTCACTCACATTCACTGTCCAGACACAAGCATACCACAGGCTATGTACCCAAAAATTGGCATACACAAACAGTCATCCAGCTCCAGAAAGGGGATGCCACAACAGAACATGGACACCATTGCCCAATATGTCTAGTCAGCCTGGTCTACAGAGCTGTTGAGCAATTTGTCATGGAACCCATAAACAGAGGAATTGGAGACCTCCAGACACTGTACTCTCCACAACTTCACCTTGTTAAAGTCAGATCCTGGCTCCCAAACGTAGTTGACTTATTTCAAACAGTTACCAAGCACATATATGTAGTGAAAGTAGTCCACACAGCCCACACCGACCTCACAAATTACTTTCCATACCATTCCCCACTCTATCATCATGGACAAGCATACCAGCTGGAACATTAACAGCTATGTCACAGTATGGGTGGCCAGGTGGCTCACAGATCAAACACACATGTTGAGTTGCTGGTGCCATGTCCAACTCTAAGCCAGTCACAAATGGCATCCCACAGGTCTTGGTCCTTGGACCCCACCTGTTCAGTAGATACTGCTCAGATGTAGAGGCAATCATGGGAGGTGTATGGCTGAACAGGTCTGCAGATGAATGGTAACTGTGGTCCATAACTGACTGCATAGCTAAAACAGACATCCTCTAGAAGTGTCTTACAGAGACAGATACCTGGTGTCAAAACAATGGGCTCAAGCTGAATGCCAAAGAATGCATAGTCATCCCCTTTGGGTACAACAAAGTGCACACAAATTACCACATAGGTGGTAATCGAGTATGTACAGAGAAAGTCATTATGGCCCTGGGGACACAGGTAGATAGTACACACCCCTTTGATGATGACATGGCCAAAGTGTGTCAACATTCCTTCAATGTAGCCCGCCTAATGTCACCTAATGTAACCCACTTTGTGTAGTCTGATGATGTCACCATCCTACAAATAAACCTGTGGAAAGTGCAATTCACAGTAATGTGTATAGCGCAGTGTATAAATGCGTACCTCTGTAGTATCATAAAGTAGCTAGGTAGAAGTTTGAATCCTGCACGTGACAAGTGTGTGTGTTTGTGTGTGGGCGCCTTGTGAAGGAGCAAACATCTTGGAGAGTAGTAAAACACCTTAAAAGTGATCAACTGATCTCTGTCAAGTCTGATTATGTCACCATCCTACAAATATACCTGTGGAAAAGTGAACCCCCAGTAATGTGTATAGCGCATCGTGTTAATGTGTACTCCACTGGTATCATGAAGTAATTAGTTAGGGGTCTGAATCCTGCACTTGACAACTGTTCGTCTGTGATTTCCGTGGAGATGAGCAACCTTTTTGGAGAGTAGTAAAACACCTTAAAAGTGGTAAACCAATCTTTGTTAAGTCTGATGATGTCACCATTCTACAAATATACCTGTGGAAAAGAGAACCCCCTGTAATGTGTATGGCGTGTCGTGCTAATGTGTACTCCACTAGTATCATGAAGTAGTTAGGTAGAGGTTTAAATCCTGCACTTAACTGTGTGTGTGTTCATGTATGATCACCTTTGAGAGGTGCAACCTTTTTGGAGAGTAGTAAAACACCTTAAAAGTGGTAAACCAATCTTTGTCAAGTCTGATGATGTCACCATCCTACAAATATACCTGTGGAAAAGATAACCCCCTGTAATGTGTATGGCGTGTCATGCTAATGCGTACTCCACTTGTATCATGAAGTATTTAGGTAGGGGTTTAAATCCTGCACTTAACTGTGTGTGTGTTCGTGTATGATCGCCTTCGAGAGGTGCAACCTTTTTGGAGAGTAGTAAAACACTTTAAAAGTGGTATACACATCTTTGTCATGTCTGATGATGTCACCATCCTACAAATATACCTGTGGAAAACAAACCCCCCAGTAATGTGTATGGCACGTCGTGTTAATGCGTACTGCACTAGTATCATGAAGTAGTTAGGTAGAGGTTTAAATCCTGCACTTAACTGTGTGTGTGTTCATGTATGATCGCCTTTGAGAGGCACAACCTTTTTGGAGAGTAGTAAAACACCTTAAAAGTGGTAAACCAATCTTTGTCAAGTCTGATGATGTTACCATCCTACAAATATACCTGTGGAAAAGATAACCCCCTGTAATGTGTATGGCGTGTCATGCTAATGCGTACTGCACTTGTATCATGAAGTAGTTAGGTAGGGGTTTAAATCCTGCACTTAACTGTGTGTGTGTTCGTGTATGATCGCCTTCGAGAGGCGCAACCTTTTTGGAGAGTAGTAAAACACTTTAAAAGTGGTATACACATCTTTGTCATGTCTGATGATGTCACCATCCTACAAATATACCTGTGGAAAACAAACCCCCCAGTAATGTGTATGGCACGTCGTGTTAATGCGTACTGCACTAGTATCATGAAGTAGTTAGGTAGGGATTTGAATCCTGCACTTAACAAATGTGTGTGTTCATGTGTGATCTCCTTAGAGTGGAGCAACCTTTCTGGAGAGTAGCAAAACACCTTAAAGGTGATAAGCTACTCTTTGGCAAGTCTGATTATGTCACCATCCTACAAACATACTGTGCAAAAGACTTCTGCAAGTAATGTGTATAGCACTTTGTGTTAATGCGTACTCCTCTAGTATCATGATGTATGTGTTAATGCGTACTCCTCTAGTATCATGATGTAGTTAGGTAGGGGTTTGAATCCTGCACTTGACAAGTGGGTGTGTTTGTGTGTGGTCTCCTTGGGAAGAAGCAACCTTTTAGGGGAGTAGCAAAACACCTTAAAAGTGGTAAACTACTCTTTGTCAAGTCTGATTATGTCACCATCCTACAAATACACCTGTTGAAAACATACTTCCCAGTAATGTGTACAGCATGACGTGTTGATGCATACTCCTCTAGTATCATGAATTTGTTTGGTGGGGGTTTGAATCCTGCACTTGGTAAGTGTATGTGTTGGTCAATGTGTGGGGGGGTTGCTTTTACTACCGTATGACATATCAGGAGGCATTGCACATGTGAGGTAGCTATGAGGCAAATACATATACGTACATGTCACCTCAAGTATTGCATGTGTGAGAACCCTGCTTTATCCAAGTACGCAGTTGGCATCTTTGCCAAACTGTGCTGCTGCTTCACAGACCTTAGGTCACATCTGTATGCTTGTGGCAAGGCCAACCACTGCAGTGATGCCTGGCCTAGGTCATCCGTGTCACACACACTCATTATGGTTTCTATTAAATTGTGTGTGTGAGGGTTTATGGCCTAGGTATATGTCAGACCTGTTCAAATGCAGCAGAGTCTGTCAATGATAACTATGCATTATAGGTGTACAACAACCTTTGTGGACATGCATGCAGACCCCTGATTGCTTATGTGATCCACAGAGGGATTCCACAATACCTTAAGGAATGTGATTATCAAAGGAGAGATGATGTAACACTAGGTTGCATGTACACATCGGTACCTGTTCATGATGTTGGTGGCCACTACCTATGTGGTACTGTGGGGATACTATGTTCCGTAAAGGTGGATGACTATGCTTAGTTTCGCCTATAGCTTTACAGCATGGGTTTGACAACAGGTATCTGTCTGTATGATACCCTTGTGGAGGATGTGTGTGTCACCTAGAGAATGCAGCATAGGTCACAGTATGTATTAGCACATGTGGACAGACATATCCCTACTGTGATTGCTTGTACCTAAGAGAGCCATATGCCGAACGGAAGTGGTGTCAGTAATGGGTGCAGCTAAATACCACTGGTTACTGGCATAGTATAGTACCTGAAGGATCCAAATGTTGCTGTGTGCCCTACATCTGTGTGTCAGTTGACAAGACATCAGCTAACAATTGGTTATGGTCAGGCTGTTGCAGTCATGTATACTACCAGAATATGAAACAATGACAGATAGTAACAGTATCACCCACAGCACAGTGTCAAACCATGTCATACACACATGTGTAGTCAGGTTCCAAAATGTGTGTAGTACAATGCATACTGGCCACCAATAGAAACTATGGAATGTTACTGTGTAATACAGAGCATGTCACCCTGCCCATGTGTCCACTATGCACGTACATGCGGACAGTGCACCTCCACCATTTCCACAACTGTACACCTGAAAATATGTGCTACACACATCCCACACATACTGTCCACTCTCTAACACATGATGCCAATACTGCACACATCAGCCAAGTGGCACATGGGCAGACAATATACAATTGGAACTGACACTGGTGTAAACAACACTACAATGACAATCATAGCTTTACTGCATCATGCCTGCTCAGCTACACCTTCAAGCATATCATTACACTCTACTGCTGACAACATGCTAACATTGCTATACTGCTATAAAGACACCCTGTGCATCAGCACCGTGGTAGCCTGTTCCTGCATCGATGTTACAGATGACAGGAGTTGGCACAGGTTTCATCATATGCACAGGGTGTGTTGTTGGTCTGCCAGAGGCCTACAGTGAGCCATCCAATCAACATGTATGTGTGTGTGTGTTTGTGTGTGTGTGTGTGTGTGTGTGTGTGTGTGTGTGTGTGTGTGTGTGTGTGTGTGTGTGTGTGTGCGTGTGTGTGTGAGGGGCAAGAATAATGGTATGGGCCAATGTTTATGTAATGTGTGTGGGTATGTGTTAGCCCTAGGTGTCTGGATTATGTGCGTGTGTGTCTGCATGCACACAGTTCCACCATGTGGCTGCCACATACGGGTACTTGTGGGACAGCCACAGACTGTACCTGCGAGGCTTAACAGATCACTGTCTATGGCCACAGATACGGTACTTGTGCCTGGCAGGGGTGCTACTGAGACTATCAGGTACCAAGCCAGCATGGGTACTATCCCCAGAGGTAATGGATGTACACTGGACCCAGGTCCCTGCTTGGACTGTCCAGAGCCACGTGCATGTGGTCTTCTAGGATGTTCTATTGACAGCCCACCCCCAACATTGCTGGGGCTGGTACTGGCACTACGCGAGCAGCTGTTGCTTGAGGGAAGTCTGTGGCAACTTCCAGCTGCTGATGTTGCCGGCATACATCCACGTCAATGACTCAGCTGTCCCGCACTGTCCTGACACATGGACATGACATTGCGGAGGACATCTAGTGTCTCTACCCAATGTCTATCGGTGACCTTAGTGTAATTGCGGATGGCACCAGTTAGGTCACTGATACTGTCTATTACGGCAGTATGTGCCCTCTGTGCCCTCAGTCCCTGTCTGGTATACCGTTCCATACATGCCTGTGTCTCCATGACAGCCTGGAACATGCGTGAGGTACTTAGACCTGTGCACGCCTGCCAGTGGCATGATGGGCAGCAGTGCTCTGATGAGAACCCCTGGACATCTGCCTATATGGTACCCTTCCAGAGATCTGGGCATGGCTGCTGTGTCAGGCTGCATGTGCCATGGATACCACACTGTCCTGGCCAATGCCGGCTGTATGCTGTCCCTCTGCTAAGGGCATTGGTGACAGATGTATTGGCAGCATGACTGTGTGCATGGATGGGGTGGACACTTGTGTAGTGTCGATTGGTGGCCCAACAATAGACCCTAACAAACATGCCTGTGCCGCAACACACCTATCATCATTGTCACTATCATGCTCAGTGACATCAGTTTCCCTGCTGCATTGAACCAGCCCAGTATCAGCACCTGTGAGAGGGAGACAGGAAACACACTTTTCGACCTGTACATGATGTCAGCACATATGCACACATGAACATGCACACACAAACACACACACACACACACACACACACACACACACACACACACACACACACACACACACACACACTGCCACCAATCCTGAACATAATAGCATGTGATGTTGGGGTACAGTCTCACAAGCCAAACATTAATATCAAACATGACAGCATGCAGGACATGTGTTGCTCAGCAGCATGCAGTGTGAGTGTAGACAGCCATTGCTAATAACAGTATACATGGCCTTGATGCATGTGTGTTTTGTTCAGTGAATGGCCTCACCCTGGAATGCAATGTGTACATGGAGACAACATTGCTGTGCAGGTATTAAAAGCTTGCAATGTCCTGTGCACCATCAGTCACAGGTATACATACCATGTCTGGATGTGTATCAGTGTATCACATAGACATCCATTTCTGATTAGAGCATCTGTGTCTTTAGCAGATGATTGTGGACACAGGTGTAGCACATGCATGCTATGTATACACACAGGATGAGTGGTGCATGTATACCTGATGGAATACCATTGCTCAAGATAGCCATTGTACAGTGGTTATGTTGAGTGTAGGACATATTGTGGACATGCCAGTGCCAGCCATGACATGGCATGCCACCACACAACTGCAACATGAAACATCACACATACACAGTGCATGTCATGTGACCTATACACCCCATAGCATTACAAGACATATGTGTGTCACTTTCTACAAATGGGGACTGCTATGCATATTGCATATAGATGCATATGTCTGCACACACACAACATTGAGGTGCATAGCAATTCATGATATGTGTATTACTGTGGCCACTGTAACTGGATGGGGTGTAGTACCATGAGACATCATCATGTAGCATCATGTGGTCACTCAAGGCTACTAATGTGTACCAGACTGGCACATAGCATTCTGTACCTGAACTGCAGTACCATGGCTACATTCACCATTTCACGGCCAGTTGTTACATGGGTTTGTGAGGTTCCCAGTAGGGGGCATTGCCTAACATGAATGCGTTATGTGTTGAAGAGTGTTGTACAGCCACATGTGAGGCATCAACCCCTCTGGTATATTAAGTGTGCTGTGTGGATGAGGTTTGGGATACTGTAGTGTGACCTTACAGCGGGTGTCTGAATAAGCCATGTGTAGCACATTAACGTGTACTGCGTATGACAAAGGTGTGTATGTTGTGTGCATGTGTATCGACTCTGCCTATCCAATGTTCACTACAGTGTTGCCACAATGATGTGGGATGCTCTGTGTATTGTATGTGTTTTAGGCAGCTACCCATGTTACTTGGATGTGTATAGTCTCACGGCAAACATGCACAGCATGCAGTATGAGTAGGTATGTTATGTGTACATAGCCTACACCTCACCTATGACATGCACATTTAATTAGCAATATTAAAGGTATAACACACTCACCAGCATGGCTCTGCTGCCTTGCTGTCACACCAGAGGGACCTACAAGGATATCAGAAACTTTTGAACTCGAATAGTTCAGCCCACAAAAGGCTGAATAAAAACACCAGGAATGAAGGATAAACCACAGTTCTGTTCTTTTATTGCTGACAATTACAACGAAGATGATACTGGGTTGAGCGCTTTCATCTAGATAACCAGATTTCCTCAGAACATTACACACAGAATCACTAACACTTAAATACAACAATGTTCCACCCTCATTTTTCCATTAATCAATTGAATGTAATTCATCTCAATTGAGATTTAAAGGAAAAGCTGATAATGAAAATTCCTTTTAAAATGTCACAGACTAATATTCTTCAATTTAAAACTATACAGTTGAATATTACCTTTAGTAAAATCATACATAACAGTTAAAACTGAATACAACGTATTCATGGCTTAATGTTATTTAAATTGAAGACATCAAGTTATTCATTCATCTATCTAAAATATATTTTTATACCTATTGCTATACAATTGCACAATATAAAGCATGCTATTATCACATACAAAACTAAAAAAACTAAGAAACTTTATATTCTTGTCTAATGTATAATATATACACTGGTAAATGCACTTGATCATACTATATATATACATTCTATCATATTCAAAAACAGTACTATGATATTTTAAATTATTATAAAATCATATACATATCTGAATCTACACAAGTTAATAAAGTATATAAAATACAGTATGTTACTAATAGTTCTTTACCTCACATGTGACTAAATGTAAAATATATTTCATCTATTATATCCTAACTAATGGTTTTGTGGGAATGACTTCATTTAGTCCTGGATGTGTGGCTGCATCAAGACGTAACTGCCATTTTATTTCTTTTTCACTAACTATGGCTTTTATATTTCCCCCCCTGGGGTTAGGTATGATAACTTCTAGTATTGCAAACTTAAAGCCAGTACATCCAGGACTATTTAATATATGACGGGACAATGCATTATTAGTGTCCTGTTTGTTGATACAATATATGTGGTCATATATTCTGTTTTTAAAAAAACGGTCCGTCTTACCCACGTAATAGCTTTGACATGTGTCACAAATGGCTAGATAAATCAAATGTTTGGTTAGACAACTACCATGTTTGAAAGTTACTTTCGTCCTAATTTTGTTCTTTAAAATAATGGTATTCCCTTCGTAAATGTATCTACAATAATTACAGTACCCACACCTTTTAGTACCAATTTTGCGTGTTTTTTGTTCATAGAAATGGTTTTGTTTCATTTCTATAATCCTTTTGAGACTGTTCCCTGTTTTATATACAAAATGTGGCCTAGAGGGTACTTTATCTTTTATCATGGTATCACTTGTTAATATATTCCAGTTTTTACTGATAATTTCCTTGACCTCATTTGTGTGTTTCCCATATTTTACAATACATGCTTTTTTATAATAGTTGGTATTGTCATTTACCCCTTTATTGTTGTTATGTATGCCAATACCTAGTAATGGTGGGTATTTGTTTCCCCACTCACTAGATACATACGTAATTATATCGTTTAACATTCTTTCTGGGTACTCTTTGTCCTTGAATAATGTACCTATAAAGGTCAGCTCTTTTATCATGTTATCCCTAACAGATGTCATTCTCGCTGCCCTTATACATTGACCTTTTACTATATTGTATTTGACTTTGCATGAATGGGCACTGTTGAAGTGTAGATATCTATTACTGTATGTATCTTTCCTATAGATTGTAGACTGGAAAGAATATCCATCATTATAAACATATACGTCTAAGTAATTTATCCCTCTAGTTTCATACTGATGTGTGAACTTAAGATAACTTGTGGTTTTGTGTGACGGTCTGCATAGGGCATCTGTTTGACACCAGTATCACTCTTTGTGAGGTATGTCTGTGTCCTTTCCACTTGCTGTAGATGTCTTGTGAGGTATATATCACATGGGGCATTGTACTCTATACTGGGTTTTATGTGTGTGGAGTAGAGGGGAACACTGACCTATTTTTCCCTGGATGACACACCTTTTGTGATGACGTGTGCCACATAGACAGATTACATGACTAGTGTGGAACTGTGACTATCAAAGGGGAGACTACTGTCCAGCTGTGTCCCATGGTCTCTTATCACACCTTCGGTGTTGAGTAGACTACCACCTATGTGGTAGTTCATGGGTACTGCGTCTTTGCAAGGAGGGATGCCAATACAGTGTCAACATTGATCTTGAATAAAGGATGGTGCAGGAAAACAGTAATTCACTGCGTGTAAGGTTAGCACCTTATTTAGAAGTTCGTTGGTCAGTGTAAAATCAACGAAAATACACTTGTGTGAAACTTCTAAGTAATCAAAAAAGTTTTAATGAACAGAACAAATAGCGTGAAACGCTACAAGCGTTTTTCGTTCTGTATGTAACAGAACTTCTTCAGACAACAGCCAGTACAGTGTTGCTTAATAGCATGCATTGCCTCTTTAAATGGAGGCTGAAATGCTATTAATTAGCTAATTAAGTGCTTGCATTAAATTTGAAAAGTTTATTTAATGACTGTTTGAATTTGTACTGGCTGTTGTCTGAAGAAGTTCTGTTACATACAGAACGAAAAACGCTTGTAGCGTTTCACGCTATTTGTTCTGTTCATTAAAACTTTTTTGCTTACTTAGAAGTTTCACACAAGTATATTTTCATTGATTTTACGCTGACCAACGAACTTCTAAATAAGGTGCTAACCTTACACGTGGATTACTGTTTTCCTGCACCATCCTTTACTGTTGACAGTACCAGCGTTTTTACAAGTTTCAGTGAGTTGCTTTGTTTCTTTCTAACATTGATCTTGTGTCCATGGCTTTGTCACCAGACATCTGTTGCAGTAATTATGACCCTCTCTCTCTAGATATATATATATATATATATATATATATATATATATATATATATATATATATATATATATATATATATATATATATATATATATATACATATACATATATCTATATACACGCATACATATGAACATCCATTGCTGTACATATAGATATACATATAGGCACATATACAGTCTACCTGTCATGGTGGGTATATCAAGTATGGGAAGGTTGTGACATATACAGTTATATCATAACATTGCACAGTGTTGTGCAGAATGCGTTGAAGGTGTTTTCAGCCCATGTAGCTTTAGCATGCCTCACTGGCTGCAACACTGTAAACCTGATGAACCATACCCACAGCGTTTAACCACCACATGTCATATACCAGCACTGTATGCTGTCTGGTCTGCCACACACTACAACCTACATAGAAATATGCACATAACAACCTTCAACAACATATATATATATATATATATATATATATATATATATATATATATATATATATATATATATATATCCACCTTTCACAAACAGTTGCAGTATGTCCCTTGCTCAATGCACATGTACAGATGCTAATATATCTGACATGGACAGATCTTTCCATATGTGTGTGCCATACACACACAAGGACCACACTGTTGTAAGTACATGTACCTCACGGCTGACCTGTTGGGCCTTGCTGCAACATGAACAGGTGTCACATGTGAGCACACAGTAATATTAGAGGGTGTATACATAGGTGCTAATGCTGAATTAGCATACTAGCCTGGTACAGCTGTTGCCAATGCTAAGCTACACATTAATATGACTATCATGCATTTCTTACTCTGTCACATCCATGTTTACATAACCGTATGGGCTACTACCCCAAACAGACATTGTACACACTACTGTACAGAACTCAGATAACATGGATCAAATGTTTGACATTTAATGCTGAACTACATATGTCACCGTCACATCCCACTGCACACAGCAACACACTCATTTCCCCATGCCAGTGGTTAGGCAGGGCATCTGTGCATCGATACGTACTGCTGCCACATATGGATGATTCAAACTATATAGAGTACTCTTTATAACATCTACTACATTCCAGTAAATACATAGCTGTTACATACCTTTCCTTTGTATGTGTTCCTATATGTTGCAGTATATCCTGGTATACTTTTTTTTACCAATATACGTTTTGCTTTCAGTATCTCTTTTACTGTTCAATATTTTTGTTAAATAGATGTATATTTCAGAATATATTGTTTTCAATATTTTTTCAATACATTTTTTTTCTATATTTTTTCTTTCAAATTTTTGTTCCAGTATATTTTATTTCAATATTTTTTTTCTACAGTTTCTTTTCAATATATTTTTTCAATATAATTTCTGTTGTCAGTATACTGATTATTTTCAATATATTCTTTTTGTTATATTTCTTAACTTTACATCACTTTTTCTTTTCTTTTTTTCTCTCTCTCCCTCTCCCGCTGTACCTGCAATGGAATGATTGCATGTGTGGACAGCAAGTACAGCCTGCTTTTTTTAGGTATCTGCACATGTGCATGTGATGGCCTCTGTACCAATTGGTTGCCACCATCTGGCAATTGCATGCAGCCTGCTGTGTGGTACTTGCAGTACTCACTGTCATAGCAACCCAGTGCTATAAATTGCCAGGTCAGGTAGGCATAGCCCTTTCAGAATTCCAGAGTGGGGACCATGCTTGTTTGCTGTGGACACCGTTGTGTAACTCAGAAGGTTGGTATAGTTCTAACTGTTGCTAAGGGTGTAGCCAGTTATTTGTATGTTGTACTCAGACCTGAATGTTGCCTCTTCCAGTACACAGTTGACAGTGTAGAATTGTACTCACCCCTAGAAATGCTAACACAAGATACATGGGAGTATGGAGTTTCTTTACAACATCTACAATTAGTTGCCATACATATGTAGTTATTGTGATGTTTCCATTTGGCACATGAATGGTTTGGGAACAGCTATACTGTGGATATTAATGTACTCACTTCTGCACTGCGTGTGCGTTTTATTTTGTTGACATTATCACAGGGTGCTCATGAAATTGGACAATTCCAGTACTGAGTATGCCTACCTACATCCTTTCTGTACATTGAACACACTGGTATTTTGTACATTTGGGTGGGGATTGTCCTGCTATGATACTGTGTGGGGGTTGTAAAGTACTGCTGTAACAGTATTTACTGCAAGAATGTCTGGTTCAGTTATCACAGTCATGGAATGCAATTCCAAAACAACTGCTGGTAAAGTTCCACAGGACAGGTTTTGTGTTATGGCATTCCTTTCCTTTACATTCACACATTCTGATGCATGATGTATATATATTTCAGCAACATCCTGCTGTATAGCTACTGTGGCCTAGTGGTACTTCATGCAGTCTAGTGTGCCCAAGGTCCGAGGTTCGAGATTGACAGTGGTGTTTTAGTTTGCTGCTGAGCAGAACAAGGCCCCTCATATGCAGGGTGACTAAGGCACTTTTAAGCAGTTGTAAGTGGGTTTGCATGGGTTTGCGCGATGCTTAGCAATACTTAGCTAAGCGCACACATGCGCACACTCACTGAAACCTGCTTACTACTGCTTAAAAGTGCTTACTCCTGTTCATTTCTTTGAAAGGAAAGAAAATGGGGAGATAGGAAAGTGGTGAGAAATGGGCACAAAGAGGGAAAGACAGTAGGGAACACAGTTTGGGATGTGCAGAACAGGTGTAGGGAAGGTCCATAGCTGCCCATTTCTTTAACAGCAACAACTGTGCACATGCTAGTAATGTGGAAGGAATTTTGAAACCTTCCACCCCTGAGAGAGGGGTGAGGACAATGAAGTATGTTGTACTGCCAATTGAATTTCAGTTTCTGTGTCCAGCGGACATTTGTGCAAAATGGGCAGCTATGTATGGGGCGTAATTTTTTTGAGCGAGCAGATTGACCATTTTTTTTTTTCAGGTGAGAGTGGAATGTGGAGTAGGGGAAGTAGATATGTTTTGGGAGGTAGGTTTGGGAGGTAAATACACAAGACAATCAAGACACATACAGGGGTGGAAAATGACACATGGGGTGGGTGAACACAATTGATGGGGAAGGATGTTTGGAAATCGCAAGCCCATGAGCCCACAGATGGCAACAGTGGAACTGAGATCCCCACCCATGGGCAGTCACCACTGCACCCTCACAGCCCGGAGGGTGGCTGTGCTGGGGGCTGCATAGGAGGGGCAGGCTCACTCGTGAGTCATGCCACTCTTGCCTTGAGCTGGCATAGGGGATCAGTAACTGAATGCTGGATCTCCCTATGCACCACAGCCCGGACCCTTCAGAGGGTGACAGGTGGCCCTCCTCCTGCTACGCTTGCACAGGGGGGATGAGCCCCAGCCCCTGCAGCGCTTCCACCCAAAGGTGGCACAGGCCCAATGGAGGAGGAGGTCCCGGGCTGGGCACCGGACCTGCTGGTGCCAGGTGCCATTGCCAGCTGAGGTGGGACAGGTGGGTCCGCTGGGACTGGCCTTCCCATACATTCTGTGTTTAGGTGTATTTAATGACAATATATCCAACAGCATTCCAAATTAGTTGTAACAGCATGCAGTAATATTCCCATTAACCCAACACACCACAGTTCCAACAGTTGAATGGCAAGCATAAAACATGCATATATTGAATGACAGTGGACATTCCAACAGCATGCAGGAATGATTGGTGGCAACAGGCCACCAAGATTGTGGTGTTTGAACAGGGCACATGCATCAAAGTTATGCAGATATTTGTAAACCAATAGAACATATGTCCCAACAAATGCTCTGAGATTACACATACCCATTGAGGTGTGGAATTGCATTGTTTATGCACATACAGTAGGGTGGTAAATATACCTCCATTAACAACTTATATGAACTTATAGTTTACACTACATTCCTATTGACTGCAGGTATATATCCCCTACATGTATTATTACACTAGGCAATGTCCATTACGTTGTGGGATGTGTTTTGCTAGTTCATTATGTACCTGACCTGTATCTAATATACAAACTGTCCAGGATGCAGATGTTACTGCTATGTATTTATATATTTTATTTTTATTCATATGTCTACATATCTGAATGTGTTCAGGTGACATTGTCAGTTATATTTTAACAGCCCCCTACATTTTTAGCTGCACACTGACATTTTCGTTGCACACAATTACAAGCTACTCATGTGTCAGATTTACCTATACATGCCAGCCTTGAAACGACAGTTGAGGACTGTATATATGCTTAAGAGATACTGGCACTCCCTTCATCCTCTTTCTATAGGCCTACCCAAGTGTGGGCTGACAGCGCTTAATACAACACTACTATTTCTATACTGCAAGAGTACATCAACACTTCAAAGAAAGTGACATGGACACACTACAGGTGTTATACCTTTATTAATTACATTACACACTTTTCTAGTGGCTCTCTCATTTATTTGTTATTACAGTGCATGCAGACATCTTATTCAGATGTATTATACCTTAATTTATAGTTTACAATACTCTTTTTCAGGCTCTCTCACTTATTTTACATAACAGTTCATGCAGAGAGGTTATTCAAGCCTTATTATACCTTTATTATTGGGGTGAGACACTTTTAGCCAGGCTCTCTTGCTTATTTTATATAACAGTACATGCAGAAAAAATACTAACCTGCCTGGTGGCACAGCCTTAGCAGCCTATCTGCATAGGCTTGCTGATTCGCAGCATGGACACCTGCAGCTGTGAAGTAAATTAAGTGATATTGAGACATATACCTATCCATACTATCGACTACACTAGCAATTTTTACATACTTCAGTCCATGGCTACCTACTCAGTAGTGGGACATTTTGCATCCCAAGGGCCTCCTGTATCCATTGGTTCAGTAGGTCCTGCTTGCATCTCTTCAGGTCTGCATTGTGATGTCTAACCTGCTCACCAGTCCGAGGGATGCCTGTGGCACTGGTGAGTTCATGTGCGAGAGGTTCCAGGCCTCCGCTTTGTATTCCGTGCCATGGAACTGGCCCTGCAGGAGTCTAGCATCATGACAATGGATGAGGAGCCAAACCATCAGTTTGACTCCTCAATGCCCCACCGTTGTGCTCGGAAGCCAGAGCCCTCTCCGGGAGCTGCAGCCAGTTATGGTGAGTATTTCCACCTATGGAGCCTCATTTCCCACACTTATTTGTGATTGGCCGAATTTGAAAGTTCTCAACTGAGCGCACACCTGCTTAGCACTGGGTAAACTTTGATTCATATGTATATGTGTGTTGACAGTCCAGGAACATCAAATGCTGTCATGGCTTAGTGGATTAGTACTGTGATTATGATGCACACTATCCCAAGTTCGAAACCTGTCATTGCTTTTTTATTTTACTACTGGCCTGACCGGCTGGGTATAGCTGACTTTGCTCAACTTTGCCCAACGTTGCTCGACATTCCTCTACGTTGCTCTACATTGCCCGACATTGCCCGATGTTGCTCTAGTTAGTGTGGTACGCACCTCCGAGCAAACGTTTGGTTTTCGCTGGTTGGTGCGATGCGCAGCTCCACGCAAAGCTATTGCACTAGTTAAAGCAGTGATTAGCTATGGGCAATTATTCTTAAATGTGCTTAATACTGGTAAACATTGCTTAGCAGTGCTTCACATTGCTTAAGATAGGTTACTTATGCATTCATTATTATGCATGACCGTTTCACTTTCTTATATATATTTAAAATATCATTCACTACTACATAGGCCATTTTGATGCATTTTAATGTAATTTAAAAGGTAAATGTCAGGAATTATTTTTATGCACGGATTTCCTACAGACAATGGATAGGAGAGTGGTGGGGCTTGAACCGGGAATGCCTCCTCTTTGTGCGAATGCTCTACCACTACACTATTGCTATTTTGCTTAATTTGCATATAAGTGGTTTATTATCCTCTTCGATGTCTAAACTGCTAACTGTAGCTAAGCAATGGGCACACCCACGTACACACATGCAAATACGGGCAGCTATATGGTGAATAATAAAAAAAATTTGTCTGACATTTTATTTCATTTGTACAGGGCTTTTTAATGTGGGGGAGTGTAGTGTTGGGGGTATACACATTTGAGCGGACTCGCTCATATCTGCTGACATTTGCAGAGTTTGGCACTTGCAGGGGCGTGGATATTTGGACTGCTCAGCAGTCTGACATGCCCCCTGCACTCCTACACACTCCGTGTTAGCCTGGGAGTTGAGTCAGCGTGCCCTAATGCATATGCATGACGCGCTGACATCTAACTCTTAGACGGCAGTCTCCGAGTAGGACTTTGTTCATCCTACACGGAGGATTACTGAATCCCCTCTGGAGACTGACATATATATGAGTTTCAGTCATCATATCTTTCAGAAAATGCATGGTAAGACAATTGCTGTTATTCTAGTAACTTTCTAAGTTAAAAATAGCAATATTTAAGATCTGTCCTTATCTTTGGACATTTTATCCCATTATTTTAAGCTTTATCCAGATTTTTTACACTAAGAGTATATGGTATATAATGCTTTAGGGGGGGGTTAGTCATTTAACCTGGTCAAGCTTGACCCTGTAACTTGGTTACAGGAGAAGAGAGCATGAGTTTTTTACACCAGCTACCAGACTGCTGAATGAATTGTGAGCTTCACTGGAGACAAGAGCCTGAATCCTCCCCACCAACTACAAGACTGCTGATGGAGTTCTGAGTTTGAATTTCAGTACATTTTCTGGGCTTTATGAGTTTCAGTGCATTTTCAAGAGATTATGCGTTTCAGTCCATTTTCAAGGAATTGTCAGTTAGAAAATATACTGTTGGTCATGCTAAGTCTGTTTTCAGTAAGCAACTGTTTTGTTTAGCAAATGCCAGTCACTGTTTGTGCTGTAGAATTTGAAGGCAGTGTTAGTAGTATAATGGCCTTTGGGGCAGAAGGCTGTGGATTCTACTCCCACGCCATGCAGATGGAGTGCTGGTATTGCAGTTCCCTTTTGATTGCTAATTACTTGCTGCATTTTAAGGGAGATAGAGGTTCTGCACTCCTGAGTGTGTCCTCAATTTTTATGAGATGCCTAGTAACTATGAACTTGTTGTCGGTTTGTCAGTCATTCTCTATTTCAATATTACCAGCTTACCAAATATTTCCAATGTAGCATAGGCAATTAATTCTTCAAGGGCAGCAGGCACTGAATTTGTAGATGAAACACTAAAATACAAAGTTGTTTGCCAGTAGCAACCTCTTCATTATTTACAGATCTTTTTAATGTGGAATTATTCTGATGACTTTTACTTCTGTAGGGATTATGTTTATTGACTGATACTGGTGGGTTGTAATGACAGAAGTTTGAGTGGCCTTTTATGCTTGAAATTTTCTAAAATGGATAGTGTTGTCATTATTGGTTCATACAGTTTGTTTCATTGCTCTCTGGAAGAACATTCAAAACTACAAATTTAAAACACATTCTACCAAGTGATGTTGTATTATACAAGAAATATTATTTAATACAATCAGGAAGATGAATCAAAGAAAATATATATGTATGTATGTATGGCCCTAAAAATGTGTGCAAGGAGCCTATGGTTTGAAAACAGCCCAAAGGTAAACTTAATCCTCCACTCACCAGATGCATTTTCTTTGAATGTGGGTTTTAATTCTGTTTCGATGAATTAGAGTTTCAAGGGCAGAGAAGTTTAATGCTCATGCTAAGTATGTTTTCATTGTGAGACTGTATTGTTTGGTTAGCAAACGGCTATCAGTGTCTGTGCAATTTTATTTCGATATCTGTAATCACTGTAGAAGTGAAAAAGAAAACAGCCTGCACTCTGACAGGTTTGAAAAGAGTTTATGGTAACTGGGGAGAAAGAGCCAAGTAACAGAACACTGGAATGGCTGAGGAAGGGATTGCTGTGGTGGGGGGGTTATGGAGTTCCTGCAGGAAGGATGGCTCTGGGGGGGCCCGATCTATTATCTTGCCTAGGGTCCCATTTGACCATGATCTGGCTCTGCTTGGTAGTGTTTTTATATGCACACAGTGCAATAGTGAGGAAACCAAGTGATGTAGACAATAGTCTGACAGTCAGTGCCGCAACCAGGATGGACCAAAGGGGTGGCTAAAGCTGTTAGAAGACACGATCTACAGTTGCTGACTGAGAACATGTGCAGCACTGATATTCATTTTAGAAGCCAAGGCTGATACATTGGCTCCTTAAATGCATGTATTTAGTAGATTGTTGTGTTAATAACTATAGCAAGGAACTTATATAAACTCTTGGCACAGTTCAGTCTCTTACTTTTGTTTGTGACCTCAGCCTCAGGTTGAGGGCATATGATTCTGGGACAGCCCAAGATGCAAGTTCTATAGCTCTATTTGCAGTGAATATTTAAATGCTATGGGTTTAGAGAAAGTTGTTATAGAATTTTATGAGAATATGATGATATACTCTAGTTCATACATTTCAAGATCAGCATCTATCTGTGAGATACATCCCTTCCCCCATAATATATGGTACAATCTAATACGACGGTATCCACTTTCAAACTACCATTTGTTATGGTATGCTTAAATCAACAGAATATAAGACATAGTATTTCAGTAGCAAATAAGTAATTAGATATCAAAGGAAGAGTATTTTAACTAAGAATATAATAATAATAATAATAATAATAATAATAATAATAAGTCAGATCAGATGGAGACAAAATGCATGACAAAGTCTCAAAGTTATGCTACCTTCCTCACTGCTGTTGTTTTCATTTCTGTAAAATTGTAGTTTGAAAACCTAACTGTGCAGCAGCCTTTTGATAATCATTTGTACCATCCTCACTTTACAGACCCCATTCCCCAGTAATTGTTGGTGCTTGTAACCTTTGTGTTTTTCTGTATAAGGGTAGTAGGAACAGACAATGTCAGGTCATTTTCTTAACCTGGAAGAATTTGTAATGTAGAAATTCCTTTAATGAGACCCTTTGCCAACAGGACCTCCTCTCTAACATTTACAGACTTAGAGTTCTTATGATACTGCATCCTTCAGCTGTCTAAAGAAGGAAAAAAATGAATGGATGTAGTTGTTTTAGTTCAGCAGCAAAATCATGCCTGATTAGATGAAGTAAAACTTGGCTATAGCACATTTCTGCTGAAAGAAGGCAATTCAAATACTGATTGGAATAAAATGAAATACTGCAATTGTGCAAATCCTTTTATTAAGCAATCTAGCAATACTATGAAATTCTTTAGTAAAAATAAATTTATGCCAAATTAAAGACAATTATGCAGGACAAGAGGAGATTGACTTTGTGGTCTTAGTCTCATGTCACACAGAGCACACAAGAAAACATGGCAATCACAACCAAAAACAACCACTTCTGTGTGAAATAGGTTCGGACAATCTAAAACTGATTCTAAGTAAAAACAGTTCTCTTTTATACCAGAAGATGTGTTATGAAACATAATGGCAGGACAATGATTCTGAAGAGAACTCTGTCCAGACTGGATTGCACCTCTCACTTGCAGCAGGTATCAAGCAGTGAGAGAACTATACATTGTCTTATAAAAATGCCTGAACTTTCACTCGCCAGTGAAAACAGTCACAAGTTGCAGATGTTAGACAATACAACCTAATTAACTTAGCAAAATTTGTCATAGAAATAAAACTACAATAAAGCAAGATACACGGTAATCCCTATAAATGGCTTTAACTACAGATTAAAGTTGCACTAAAGTCAAAAAGTAAAGCATAAGTCTAAAACGTGTATGCAGAATATCTTGGCAGGAATGTTAAAAAAAATCTGTTTTGGATTTGAAACAACACAATACAGGACAGGCAAGAAATTTTTCAATTGAAATGAGATGTATGAATCCAAGGCAAGACTGTGCCAAGTCACAGTGACTGCATATTTCCATATGAGAGTCCTTTATAATAACATGTGGGGTCCACATGCAAAGTGTTGCCTTATGTTTTTATGGCTTAGTTATTAACTGCAGAAAATACCCATGACAAATTGGTTCAGTAGATGCAAACTCAATGATTGTGTATTTATACTTGTTTGCCTGAACACAATACATCACATCTGTTTCATTAAAAGGTTTAATGCACACACACAAACACATAGAGAAAAGACTGTGTTTAGAGCATATGGTACTCAGAAGCCTAAAGTAGTCCTTACCATATAGACAAATCCAGAAATTGTGAAGTACTTTTGCAGTGATAAAGTTTTACATAACAAAAAAATAGTGTGTATAAAACTGTAACATGGTCAGAGCTTATCAAAGAAATACATAAACATTATGAAGTCATCAAGTTAATTACCAACCATAAATCTGAACTCCAAATTCTACTCAAAGCTTGAGACACTGTCCTAAACATTTTAGACTAATTGAATTATCTTTAGAAGAGGCACCCAACTATTTCAGACTGATTGACTTATCTTTTGGAGAGGCAAACAGATAGTAAACCACATAAATAAGATGATCTGAAATTCTTATACTGTATATATAGTTTATATAAAGTAGTTATCTATGCTTGGTTATATTGTTTTATACTAGTTATCTGGTTCATGCTTTTATTTTGCATGTTCTTTAAGTATACAGTGTGAAAATTCAAATAAAATATGTTTTGAGAAAAAAAAAGAAAGAAATTGTGAAGCACTGACAAAAGGCAAATGCATCCAGTGTCCTTCCATATCTAAAGACTGGAGTATTCAGATCACATCTGAGAAAAGATATTTTATTACTCACAAGTGTAACAACTTTATACATGGGTGCAAACTCCATACAGGAGGAAACGGATTAATTTCAAAATGTATATGGCTTGCTTGATCTCTGAGACTGCAGAAAGAGCGAGACATTTTTCCATTGTAGTAACTGCTTTCTCAGAAGTATATTGACCATGGATAGAGAATGTATAATCATTTGGTGTACAAAGCATCCTGAAAAAAAATTATACATACCATTATAGTGCAAGTTTTGCATTTGTTCGTCTACTTTATAGAACTTTGAATAAGCTAACATGATTTGTGCAGATGGTCTGTCATTGTGCAGTCGCTGCCATGCAGTATATTGAAAATGATACTCGATTAGACTTCCATAATGACTATAGGTGGATGAGCATCTTCGTTGGTGGCTTTACATTCTTAATTTAGTTTAACTTCATGGGAAAAGTACTAGAGCAATGCCTCCAGTATCTTGTTGGCAGAAATGAAAAAATGAATGGTTGGCAGTAAAACAAATTGCATTTACTTGAAGACAGCGTACCTACCTGTAACCTACATGAACTTACCAGCTCATAGTTTAGAATCTGAGGGGCGTTGCTGAGTGTGGTAAACAATGCCAAACTTAGTCTTTGCACTGCTGCAGGGCTGATCAATGCAGTGCAAATACAGTTCGAAGGGAAAGCTGTGTAAAGAATTAACGCATGAATGAGGGATTGTTCAGACAGAAGCAGCTTTTACAGGCAATTAGATAAGTTTATAAGCATTAGAAATGCAAAATGGCTATTTACAGAAGCAAATTCAGAAACATTGGATAAAAGGAAATTATACAAAATATAGGTAGATGGTCCCATATTCATATTTTTAACATCTGCGACAATTTTGAAGATCAGAATTCCTTTTAATTTCTCCAAGACCAGTCCTGAAAAGAGACTTTTGAGAATTGCAGATCAAATGAGCATATCAAGCAATAATAGCAAAAAACTCAGTAAAAACAATGCAATTTTTACCCACGATAGTTAAGTGCCTTTCATATAAGTAAAAGGAGGTAGTGCCGAAAGCTCCCTGGATGGCTGGTCGACTATTTAACACTAAGATATTTTTTCTGACTATGAAATGTCTAAGATGGTTTTAGAGCAAAAAAATAAATTAAAGCCAGTGATCAATTTACTAAAGAAAAAAATATGTGTTAAAGTCAATATGTATTATCCTTTTACAATTCCAAATCTTAGGTAGTAGTAATAATGGTCATCGGTGACTTTTTCTGCTGTATTCTGGGAAGAATTGATGCATTAAGGCTTGAGAAATGGCCCTGATAGACTCATGGACATTATCAGCACATCTACATTCATTAAGTCGTCTATGGGAAAGCATTCTCAGTTGCCAGGTAATGAAGCAGACATTGACTACAACATCTGGCGGTTACTATGATTGATGATTTAAACCATTGTTGAATATGACTGGTTTCATTTATTGACTGGCTGGACATGGAATGAGAACCCACTGCTCATGGGTGACTATTCTTCTGAGCAGAGGTTCAGTAACTGAAACTCCCTTTGGCTTTAAACTTTTGCGCCATAATTACTGTAATACATTTATATTCTGCCCTTTTTCTCTCTGATTGCAGTGTATTTTGCCTCCTTTACTGTAGATGTTTAATTTTTTAAACCCCTCCTTTCAACCCTGTATTTTTTAATCGTTTTTTTCATTTTAGGTCAGAAACCATAGTCAAGGTGTAGCCTGTAATTGTCATCTGTAGGAAATGAGCTTCTTTGAAATATCCAACAATCTCTGATATACAATTTAATGGAAACTGAAGTTATAGCTCTTCCCTTATTTTGTGTAAATACAGAGGTATTGGACATATGAGCACAAACATTCTTAGTAAAGGTTGCCTTACAATTTAATTTTAAGACATTGCACATTGTATATGCTAGTTTACTACTGTATTATGTCTTAAGGTGAATCATGGAGTTATGGATGGTAGATTATTTTGCTTCAAGAGTGTAGCAATCTGTTTACAATTCTCAGTGCAGCAGCTTCATATAATAAATAGATTTGTTTATAAAAAGGTAAGTTTTAATTGGGTACTCAATGAGCCATTTTTCTGAATGGGAACAGTGACATAATAAAATATATAGGACCATTTCCAATGCTAGTATAATAATGTTCTGCTAAAAGCTGGGCACAAGGAAGGGCTGTCATGAAGCCACGTTGAGGATTTTTTGGTGGAATATATTTATTGTATTTCAGAACAGAGTTGTGTAGTTGTCACATGAATATTTTGGATACAATAACTCTGCTTGAAGCTCACAGGGGTTGTATTTTACACCCTTAGCACAGAAGAAATTTATTTTTATGTATATAGTTTCCATAGACAGGCCAAGTTTGATACCACTCTAAACTATCATTGTACAATGTTTGAAGACATCTTTAGTTTGTTGTGCAGAACTGGGAGGTTGGAGGATAACCCTGCTGGTAGTCATTAGTTAGAATCTGAAACAGGAAACTGAAATGAGCCATTAATGTGGAACCATGGAGAAGTTTAGAAGTCCACTAATGTTTGTGTATTTACTGTTATAAGTGGAATTGCCTGAGGGAATCCTAATTTGTTATGTTAATGACAATGGACTCCACAATCATATAAAATGAAAGCAATGTGTTGAAATATATGAAGAAGGAAAAAAATTATATTTTTGATACAGAAGAAGCACCTGTGTGCTAATAAGCACAGAAAGTTAGAAGAAATTTCGTTTTGAATAAGTATGAGGTGATTTTATGGATAACACAAGATACAGATTGTAGATCAGTGTGTTGCATGTGTGCGGTATGTCTTTAAAAAGCATGCAATGCTGTGTGTGCACATATAAATTCCAGACACGTGCAATCCCTAGTGCCATTTTGAAGAAGCAGCCAGTGTGTAAGCATGTATGATCACAGTAGTTAATTTTTATATAAGTTACTTATGTCATAGTCAAACAAGCTTTACAGTAATGTATTTGTATAGAATAAAGCTGCTTAGACAGAACCCACAAAGACTCGTTTATTTGTGTACCAATACAAAAGTTACATGGTGTCAGAACCGGGATGGAAAAGAACAAAACATTTAGAGCCACGAGATGTAAAGTTTACAGCAAAGATAAAACCAAGAGAAAACAGTGCAAACATAACCAGAAAGTATCAAAGGTAATGAAGAGCAACACAAATTGTTTTCTCACTGCAAAAAGGCAAGAAAAGGCATTACAAGGGCTTAAACTACATTATCAGGCAAGCGGAAAGCTCAAAAAGTTTGTTAACTTAAGAAAATGTTTAAGATAAAAGTGTTTGATGAAACAAATGTGTTTAAAGTATAAAATGAGCATGCTGAAGTATGAAATGAGCATGTTTAAGGCAAAAATAGTGTATTTAAGGCATAACTGGGCATGTTTAGAGTAAAACAAGCACAAAGAATAATAATAAGAAAAGAAAGGGGTGCAGTGGATAAAAATAAAGCAAGGTGACTGCTATGTTGTGCAAAGTGCAGTGTTTGGGCATAACTACAACTCTGTCTGGTATCAAAAAAAGTAATTAAGGAATTAAGGTCATTTGAAGTATCTCAGAGTGTGTAAAAGTGCTTACAGTGTGTGCTTATTACTGTGTATGTATTTGAAAGAATTCACTGTGTTAAAGTGCAACTATCTTGTGTAATTCAATTGAAACATGGTTGTTTGAAGAAAAGTTTATGTGCTGTGTGTGGCTGTTCGCAAAGTACCGCAGTTACAGAGTGCTTCTTGTATTGTAAAGAGTTGCCTGGCAAGGTGCCACCATTATGGGAACATTTCAGTGTATTGCATCTAGTCATTTACAATGTGCACATACCACAAAATACATCGAATTTGGGTAACCAAATCTGATTATTCCCACTGTGCAATTGCTTAACAAGTTTCTTGTATTAAAGAATGTTGTTTCTTATAAAAGATTACAAGAGTATTACAGTGCTCATGAATTGCTCAGTTGCATTGCAAAGTTCTTGAATGTTTCTTAAAGTGACTACTTTAATAAGTGATGATGCATGACTGTTCCATGTCTGCCTTTATCGATAAATTTCCAAGCAACTACTTTAGCATTTTAGCCTTTACCAATTCGAAAAGCCAATGATTTTAGCATTTCTGCTTACTTATCGAAAATTTCATAAAAGCATCACAGAGTCTAAGAAAGTATCCCTTTAAGCTCTGTAAAGCAGTAAATAAGTTGAAAAGCTATTCCTCTGAGTTTTGTAAGGCAGTGAGAAAGCTAAGAAGTTATTTCGCAAAGTACAATAAAGCATTGAGAAACTTAAAAAGTTATTTCATAAAGCACAATGAAGCATTAAGAAATTTAAAAGGTAGTTTGCAAAGTGCAATAAAGCATTGAAAAGACCAAGAGGTTTATTTCGCAAAGTCCAGTTAATTAAAAGCACTATGTGGTTATTCATTTGCACAATACCAATAAGCACAAAAAAGAAAGTGCAGATATAAAGCAGAAAAGCATTAGCCAAGTTGAGTGTTCATGCCAATTACTTATGCACGTATATACATGTGTTTGTATATTTGTATGTATTTGCAAGACACTTCGCTGGTATGTGTTAATATGACAGATAGATTTTGAAAACTACAACCACTTGCCTTTGACCAGAATATTGCAGAGAACTGGAGAATATTTGAACAGGAGTACAATATTTTTATACAAGCAGCTTATGCAGATAGAGATGCATGCATAAGGGCATTATTTTGTAAAATCTAGCAGGATCTGAGGCTATAGAAAGAGAGCAATCATTTGTATATGTACCAGCAGTGTATGAAGGTGAAGGTGCAAACCGCCATATTGTTGTGCAAGCTGAATCCAGAGAAGATCGAGAGTGTTTAAAGCGTAAGTTCAGAGAAATGTGCAACCCCCCAGACAAACATTACATTAGAATGGCATTTGTTTTACACAGGAAATCAGAAGCCAGGAGAAACATTTGCAGCTTATATAACTGACTGGAGGAACAAGACCAAAATGTCTCAGCTTGGTGTCTTGAAAGATGAGGTGATAAAGGATAGACATGTATTTGGTATTAATAGTGCTGCAGTGAGGAAGATTTTACTTCAGGACTGTGATTTGACATTAAACGAAGCAATAGAGATTTGTCAGATCCATCAGGTGACAGAAAGGCACACAAATGCGCTTACAAGTGACAAAAGCATGGTTATAATAAGCTCCAGAGGAAACGTAGACAGTCTGCAACATGTGGTAAGCAGAAACAGGCCTAAACAAATGGCAGCCATAGGAATTCTAAAGAAGGTTCCACGTTTTCCAGAATTTTCAAGATTAAGTGAAAGCTCCCATCACAATCTTAGTGCTATACAAGCGTGCAGCAGCAAAACCCATGTCTATTTTTATCTTTAACTGTCAAAATTGTGGTGCAAAACATGAGTCTAAATGAGAGAGATGTTTAGCATATGATCAGCAGTGCAGTAAGAAATGGAACCACTTTCAAAAGTTTTGCAAATCAAGCAAGCCATACAGTTGTAATAAAAGGTCAAACAAGAAAGCAAGTTGATCAAGTAGAGCCAAAACTATCAGTTTTCTATGTAGATGGTATATAAGTACTGGGAGAAATAGTTGATGCAGTAAACATATTGGGCCGGATTCACGAAGGCTTGCATGGAGTCTAAGAGTAGAGTAAGACTCCATGCAGCCAACATGTCTGCTGAGCAATCCAGGAACAGCCAGTAGGGGCGTGCAACAGAGCTCCCAAAATGAGTCCTACATGGACAGGGCTTGGATATGCAAATTACCTCAATTGCAGGTGAAAGCTATGCAAATGAGGTAAATTTGCGATCCAAGAAACCCAAACCTGTCCGAGTAAGAGTAGTGTTATTTGTAGAAATGTACTTAGTTGACAACTGAGTACGGTTCTGCAAATAGCAAAATGGAGCCGTGACAGCTCCAAAAAAAAAGGATGCATCCAGTTGAGGAAGCATGCCAATGGCCAAAAATATGACCATTGGCAATGTTCACTGATGCAAAATAGAAATAAAATAAAATTTTTTTTTCATCCCGATCTCCGGGGTTTAACCATAGCACAACGTCGCGCAAATGTGCTGCTCTCTAAAAACCAGAAAATCAATAATTAAGATCCACAAATGTGGATTTTATTGCTGTTCTGAATTTACAATGCAAGGGAATGGCAGGCTGAAGACAACATGGCTATCGAGTAGAGGTTGCTAAGGGGGAAGCTCAGTCTAAGAGATATAACGAAGCATTAGTAGGCAATCCTATGCAAATGAGGGTTAGGATAGTGAATCACAAGTTTACATAGCAAATGAGCACAGTCAGTGGAGTGTAGGAGTAGGATAAGGGGAGTAACAGAGTAGAAGATAGGTGACATCACGAGGGGGGTATGTATGAAAGAAGTGAAGCTCATTGGAGCAGAGCGGCATGTGTCAGCTGTCATTTACACATCATTGGAAGAGGTGTGTCAACAGGTAGGCTAGGTAAAGGCAAGAAATTGAAGTTGTATGCCGTGGATAACACTAACGTTTTTTGCTGAGCATGTATGCGTGCGGGTGCGCGCCTGTAAACCCGAGTAAGACTGTGTGCGCGTGTGTAAGCGTGTGTGCACGTGTTTAAGTCGGAGTGAGCATGTATAAGGCTGTTTAAAGTTGTGTAAGTGCATTTGCAGTGTTGTGCACTCGTTTTACCAAGAATAAGCAAGTTTTAGTCAGTGTAAGCATGTATGCTCGCGTGTGAGCTGGTGTGAGCGTGTTTGTGCTTGTGTGTGCGGCGCTGCCCCCCTGAGGAAACAGAAAGGAAAAAGGAAGCACAACAAATAGTAGGAAGTTAACCAGGGAGTACCAGCAGAGCTAGCAGGTGAAAACAATCAGAATCAGGCAATTACACAGGCAGTACACTAGCCCAGCCCAGCACTTAAAACTATGCAAACAACATTCCACTATGTTTCTCTCAAGAGACACTGCAACACTGCAGTAAGCTAATAGAAGTGAAAACTGAAAAAGCTTTACTGAGACAAAGAAATGTTAGGGGCTGCCATTGCTGTTATAAGGCAACATATGCAACATGCTGAGGGTGGTGACAATGCGAATGCTGCTGGACAACCCACAGTGAGGAGACGGAGAAGAGTGTACAGGCCCAGGGTAACCTACCAGGGGCTACATGAGCTGGAGATTGTGGAGCGCTATAGAGTGGACAGAGACCTCTTGCAGCAAATTGTTGAGCTGTGCAGGCTAGATCTGTGCACACACAGATCCAACAGAGGGGAACCCACCCCAGTGGAAACCAAGGTATGTGTTGGCCTAAGAATATTAGCAACAGGTACCTTCCAGAGACAAACTGGTGATAGGATGGGAATATCACAGGCATCAGCATCCAGGGTACTGCACCAGTTCCTGGATGCTATGTCAGCACATGTCGGTGAGCATGTATATTTCCCCTATTCCCATGAGGTATTGGCTAGCAATATGCTTCTCTTCCAGCAAATAGTGGAATACCCCGAGGTAGTGGTTGCAATAGACTGCACGTACATATGCATCAAAGCACCAGCTGGTGAGCGGGGTAAGGTCTACTTCAACCGCAAGGGCTTCCCCTCCATCAACTGCCGGGTCGTGTGTGATGCCCAGGGCATAATACTGAATGTGTGTGCTGACTGCCCTGGAAGCTACCATGATTCCAATATCTGGCATCTGACGCAGCTGTACCAGACATTTGCCAATGGGGACATCCCTCATGGTCACCTAGTGGGGGATGCTGGCTATGCACTGGAGCCATGGCTAATGACACCCATCAGAAACACACACACACCTGAACAGGAACGCCATAATGAGGCACACGCACAAACACGAAATGTAATTGAGCGTGTTTTTGTCCTGCTCAAGTCACGGTTCCGGTGCCTGGACACATCTGGTGGAGCCTTGCAGTACTCACCAACTACATGTACCCAAATTGTCATGGTATGTGCCATGCTTCATAATATGATCCTGTGAAAAACAGCTGCAGCAGGAACAGCATAGGCTTGGGCCAAACAGCCCCCCACCATTGCCAAGGCCATCACAGGCAGAGCGTGACTCGGGGGAGGAACAACCTGAGCCTGCCCCAGTAGGCAGAAGGAGGCGTGCCCAGTATGCTTTGGCCTTGGCAAAGAGGCAACGCATAGCACATACACTGGCTCAGTAGGAACCCTGGAAATCATACCTCTCTCTGACTCGCACATATAGTAAAAGGGATGCCTAACTTGACACTACCTGTTTCCAAACATGTATAGGGAGTGCAGTATGTGCATCTGACATAGGCAGCCCTGCAGCACCACCTGAAGCATGATTGCCATGTGTTAAGCAATATAAAGCAGTGCTAAACAGCTTTTACCACCATTTAGTATATGTAAAGCAATTCCACAAACTAACACTAGCACAACTGTGGTCAATGTTGAGCAATACTGGGTAATGTTCTGTAATGTTGGTTAACGTTGAGCAATGTTGGACAAGCCTGGTATACGTTGGGCATAGCTGAACAAAAGCCAACATGCTCATATTTGCTCTACTGGCCCTTTAGCAGTCTGGTCTGCTCAGTATGAAAATATGAAGCAGTGACAGGCCTCGAACCCAGGACACTGTGCACTACAGTCATACTACTGGACCTCTAACCCATGACAGTATTGCACTGGTCAGCCTGCATGAAGACATGTTGATAAGTCTATGCAACATATCTCATGGAAACCCTGCAGGCACAGCATAATCTCTGTCGAGTTATGACACAAAAGTGAGCCCTGCAGTAAGAATAGAACCTGATTTTCAACATACATATAGTATAATTGTTAATATTGGTCATGTTCACACACATCAACAAATGTAGTGGACTTCAGACAGCAAAATACTGAAAGGTCACACTTGGCATGCTCACACACTTGAACAAATGATACAAATGTCAGACAACAAAACACTGAAAGGACAGACTGGGCATGCTTCCACACTTTGAATAAATGAGACAAATGTCAGGCAAGAAAACACTGAAAGGACAGACTGGTCATGCTTATACACTTAGGCCATGTCTGAGTATAGCAGTGGGCCACACATATCCAGCAGTTGCATGTGTTAACACAGGAACCTCTCAGTATTCACCAATCTGCCATGTGCACACAGTTATATGACAACAGACACATATATAATATATTGGAACCCTGTCATAATAAAATATGTTCTGCAGATACTTAGGTTGTTTGTAGAAAGTGTGAAAGCAAAGAAGAGAAAAAAACCTGCAATCAGTATCATCACTAAACAATGTGCATCCCGAACATTACCATAGGTGCATAGGTTGATACTAGCCTATCTGCCCTAGGGCATGTATAAGCCTAGCCAGAGTGTGTTTTGCTTTCGCAGCCCTGTTAGATTGGTAGACTGTGCCTGTGAATAGTAGGTCACATAAGATAGGCCTTTTAAATTTGCTTTATTGTGCCTCTGTCCAGCAGGGACCCAGAAGAGATTCCAGGGGTAAACATACAATCACCCATCCACTCATCAATATGTCTTCTGTAGGGGGTCAGTGGGGGGCTCAGCCTATGCAGGACTGGGATCCCATTCCAGAGTGAGGGGAGCATCTGTGATAGAAATGTGCCCCTCCAGCATGTCTTATAAATATATGTGCTGAGGTGTAAGTCCCTGGAGCGTGTAGCTCTAAGGGATCCAGATATCCTGAGGTGGTGCGTGTCCATTAATTCTGTGTTGGACATGGCTATAAACAACAGACACAGATCGCATCCGAGTAGGTGGTAAGCGACTGAGTAGAGCTGGAGTTACTTTAGCCGAACTGCACAGGACATCTGTGCGAGTCCCTAGATCCACTTGGTGAGGTACTTTTGTGGTCAATAAAGTTGCTGCAGGTGTCAGGTAAGGTACATCCCAAATGGGGCATTGTATCCAATCATGGGCCTCATGAGTATAGGGGTACAATGACTTTACTTGAGCTAGATGTGAAACCTGTTGGGATAGGGAGGGCTATATAGAATGTCTGTCTAACCACTATGGCAATGTGATTGTCAAAGGCAAGATTACAAACTACTCGTGTCCCCATATCCCTAACAAATTCTACAGTACTTAATGTATTAACACCTATGTGGTAATGTGTGGGCACTATGTGATTCCCAAAGGGGATGACTATGCATTTAATGGCATTCAGCTGTAGGCCATGGCTCTGGCACCAGTTATCCATCTCTGTGAGACCCTTTTGGAGGATGCTTGTGCCAGCTGGAGAGTTAAATATGGTACCCAGTTTGCAGTCATCTGCGAACATGGTCAGCCATATTCCTCCTGTGTTAGCCTGTACGTCACAGGAATATATACTGAACAAGGCAGGTCCCAGGACTGAGCCTTGTGGGATGCCATGTGTAACTGGTGTAGAGTCAGACATGGCACCTGCAATACATACCATGTGGGTGCTATCCCTGATCCACTTAGCAATCCATCTTGTGACATATGTGTCGATATCTAAGCTGGTGAGCTTATGTATGATGCCCGAGTGGGGTATTGTTGCGAAGGTTTTTGCGAAGTCCAGGTAGGCTGTGTATACTACATTCCCTATGTCTATGGACATGTTAACTGTTTAAAGAAGTCAACCATGTTCAAGAGGCATGATCTGCCCACAACAAAGCTGAATTGTGTAGGATCCAGTGCCTGTGGGTTCCCGATGTCTGTGTGTATGAGTACCATGATGATACGCTCCATAGCTTTGCAGACCAGGCTAGATAGTCTTATAGGGTGATAGTGTCCAATGTCTGTTGTGGCACCACCTTTGTGGAGCGGGACCACTGCTGCTGTATGCCATTCATTGGGTACATATCCTCTAGTAAGTCTGATATTGAACAGTGACTTCATGTGAGGGTTACGTTCGTCATGAAGCTTGTGTAAGATGCAGGCCAGGACACCGTCTGGTCCCATTGATGCTGTGTTGTCTGCTTTGGAAAGGGCAGCACTCACCTGATCATCTGTGATGTCAGGGAGGCTACACTCTGTTGGGATGGACATTTGCTCATTAGGGGGATGGGGGGTGACATTTGCACTGAACCTGTTTGCCAGGATGATGGCAATGTCTGTGGGTTCAGTGTATGCATTGTCATTTTGCAGTAACACACAGCATATCTGGGAGTTGGCACCCAGGTTCATGACATAACTAAAGAAGGTCTTGTGATTGTTCTCAGTGTGTGGTGCAATTTACCTTTCGAAGTGGGTCTTAGATGAATTCACGAGTGAACGTAGTTTCTTGCTAGTACTCATCAGAGATGCCTTCCCTTATTGGGATTGTGCTCTATCATGTAGTAGCCCCCTCCTTTTGTTGTATAGCTTATTTATGGCCGTGGTCCACCAGACAGGTCCCCTGCCTTTGGAGGAGTGAGTCTTGTTCTTATTTGGGATAGCACGATCCATGCATTCCAGTAGGTGTCAATAGAATGTGTTTGTAAAGGATTCAGCAGTCTGAGCTGTACTTACCTCTGTCCCAGGGTCTTTGAAGGATACCACCTTGGTTTAGAGAAGTGTGACATTTGCTGTTGGTAAGTACTTCACCGAGAGAACCTAGGATGTGGATGCGGGTGGGATATGGATGTCCAGTGTGATAAATGTATGGTCTGACCTTACCAATGAGGGGCATACCTCTGGTGTGGAACATGGAGTCCCCATGTTGGTGATGATCAGGTCCAATATGTTTTCCCTTCATGAGGGTGTGGTGACCAGTTGTGACATAGCATTTGTGTTTAGAAATTCTAGCAACCATTGGGTGAGGGTGTTGTGGCTTGAGTAGTATTCCCAGTCAATGTTTCTGTAGTTGAAGTCACCCCATATAATGGTGTTTGTAGAGACTGTCATATCCTCCAGTGTTTCCAGGAAAGCTGAGTGGGGTTCCTGAGTTCGGGAGGGTGGTCTGTAGCAGGCTACAAACTGAAAGGCAGTTTTGCCCACTGTTAGTTGCACATGTATGGTCTCTGATGCTTCCTGCAGTGCTACTAACCTGGAGGTGTGTGTATCTGTGATGTATATGGATACTCCCCCTAAATTTTTTGGTCGGTCCGAGTCTTGTGGCCGAAAAGCATGGTATGAAGTATAACCTGGTAGTACTGGCGTGCATTTGGGAGCCTGAACCAGGTGTCTGTTTCTGCACAGATATCGACATTCACCATACAAAGGAGAGTCTTGAGTGCATGCATTCTGGGGTTTAGACATCTGGTGTCGAGCAGCATTACCCGTACTTTCTTTTACCTTGTATTGTCCATGAAGGTGGGTTTGTCATTTGAGCCTTGCCCAAAAAAGGCACTGTGGGGGTGGCAACAGCCTTAGCCAGTATTTGAAAGTTCAGGGGGTGACAGGTGCAAGCTGTCCATAGCGAAGCTACATGGCATGTCAAGCATGTCATCCCAGGCTGACAGACACTGGATCCCCTTTGAATGACGCTAATATGTTAGCCAACTGTTACAATTGATCAGCTTGTCTGTATACTGTGCCATCATTCTTGGTGAGGTAAGATGCTACACAACGTTAGGGTCATACTGGCCTGGGTTACATGATCAGAGAGCTCCTCTATGTCCCTTGTCATGTAGTCCAGGGAGGAACATCTGAGGTAATTCTCACCAGCATGGACAATGATGGAGCTATATTTGTACTTGCTTTGGAGTGACCTGAGGGCATGTTTAATGTGGCAGAACCTGCCACCCCACAGACAGCTCAAAGTGTCCTTCTCCATGTTCAGCCTGGTGAGTGTGACGTCAGTGTGAATGACAATAGAGTCATCTATTGCAAGTGTATTAGGTGTGTTTTTAGCCCTATGGGCAGTGACTGTGTGGCACACTGACTTTGTGAACCATGTGATATGTGGGTAATGTCGTGGGGTAGCAGTTGTCTGGGTGTGTGCTTAGGAGGTCTCTGCTGCTTAGGCAGATATTATGTAGAGCCTCCGAGTATGTAATTGTGTGGTAATGTAGTTTGCTTGCTGTCGCTATAGGTCTATGTGTGACGGAGTTGTGGTATGTGTGGTCACCTTCACCACCTGATAGACTGTGCCGGCCATGGTTCGAGAGAGCTCAGCCTCCCGTTTTTCTATATAGTTGCATCTCCCACATATATCTGAGTTTGTTGGGAGGAGGTGAGGGTTGTCTGTGTACATAAGGCAGTTGTAACATTGCCTCAAAAGTCCTATATTTACCAGCTGGACTGGAGAGTACACGCGAAACCAACTGTTGGACATGCCAGGATATTATGATGACATACTCTCTGTTGACTAATCAAAAGGGATCAGTAGGGTGTTAAGTGTGTAAAAGAGTATAACAGGGGTTTAGTGCTCAGGTATGTTGGTGTTTTTGAAAGATTATCTGCGAAGGAGTCCAGACAGAACCATGACACTTCCTTCAGCTATGTCATACACAGTACTTTACATACATATATGTCCTGAGTCAGGGCCAACTGTACCTGACTGACAATGCCGACATCCTGTCAGACAGGCCCATACATACATACCCACCTCCCACTGACAAATGTCCCTATCATCATACCAGGAGATATCACATGTAGAATGGGTAAACAGCTCCTTCCAAAGCCAAAAACATGGCATCAATTGGATGACATTGTTTCCCAATATGTGTCATAAGTGAACTACAGAACAAACAGACCCTGCACCTGAACAGTCTGTTGAGCCACACCCTCTCTACAGGATCTGAAACTGTTGAATATGTTACAGCAAGATATGGCACACCCCACAAGTGTTGGTGCACAACAGACCATGGGAACTATAGTCCTATAAGCCTATGACGTCTGATCTGCAAGGCCATTGAGTCTATCATGATTGAAGTCATGAACAGAGCTATTGGAAGCCGACAAACACACAGCCCTACCAACTGTGGTATGATCGTGGGCAGATCATGGTTCCCAAACCTGCTAGACTGTTTGCAAGGCAGCCACACAGGATACACATCACCGAAGGGAGCTACACACGTCCCACATAGACTCTGAGTAGCCCTTTATCAACATCACAGACACATGTTGTATCCACAGATTCAACAACCTGTGCATAAAAATGTATTGACATATGAAGGAATGGAAATGTATCCACATAGAGATCACACAAGCTAAGAATTGTGGAGTCCTGTTCAAGCTGTTAACACCTGCTGACCCACATGGTTCATTCCTGGGATTGCATAAAACAAAGTGCACACACATTACCATGCCCAGTCTGATGATGTCAGCATCCTACAAATATAGCAGGAGAAAATAAAACACCCAGTAAAGCGTGTCATGTTAATGCGTATCTCTGTAGTATCATAACATAGTTAGGTAGGAGTTTGAATCCTGCAATTGGTGTGTGTGTGTGTGTGTGTGTGTGTGTGTGTGTGTGTGTGTGTGTGTGTGTGTGTGTGTGTGTGTGTGATTTCCTGTGAGAGGAATGCCCTGTTTTGGAGACTAGGAAAACACATGAAAAGAGGTAGATTCTTCCTTGGCAAGTCTGATGATGTCAGTGTCCCAGAAATGCAGCAGTGGAAAGGAAAACTTCCAATAAAGCATATAGCATGTCGTGTTAATGCGAATCTCTCTAGTATCATAACATAGTTAGGTAGGGGTTTGAATCCTGCAATTGCTGTGTGTGTGTGTGTGTGTGTGTGTGTGTGTGTGTGTGTGTGTGTGTGTGTGTGTGTGTGTGTGTGTGTGTGTGTGACACTGTTGGTTAATGTGTTGTGGGTTTTGCTTTTACAACTGTATGACATATCAGTAAAACAACAGTATGTGCATTGCACACTTCTGGTATCTGTGTGCACATACATATATGTACACGTGACCTCAATTGTTATCTGTGTGGCAAATATATATATGTACATGTGACCTCAATGAGTTCATAGGTGTGAAGCCTGCTTTCTACATGAATACATCTGTTACCATTGACAGGCTGTGCTGCTGCTTCTCAGACCTTAGGTCACATATGTATGTATGTGTCAAGGCCAGCCACTGTAGTGATCTGTGGCGTAGGTCATCTGTGTCACACACACCCTACGACAGTTTCTATAGAGTAGTGTGAGTGAGGGTTCATGCCTGGGGTATATGTCAGACATGTTCAAACACAACACAGTGTGTCAATAATGCCCATTCATTACAGGTGTACAACACCTCCGTGGATATGCATACAGACCCCTTCATGCTTATGTGATGCACTGAGGGACATCAGCATACCTTTGGAAATGTGAATACCAAAGGACAGATGACATAACATGTGGCTGTATGTACACATTGGTACCCCTGCTACATGTTGTGGGCTACTAACAATGTGGTACTGTCAGGATACTATGTATTGTAAATGTGGATGACTATGCTATAGTTGGCTTATAGCTTTACAGCATGTGTTGGCCAACAGGTATCTGTCTGTATGATACCCTTGTGGAGGATAAGTGTCTCATCTGGAGAATGCATTGTAGGCCAATTTATGCATTACCAGATCTGGACGGAGATATCCCCAGTGTGTTTGCTTGTACCTGAGATGTCTACATGCCAAACAGGAGTGGTCCCAGGAATGGGTGGCGGCCAATACCAATGGTTACTGGTATAGTATAGTACCGGAAGGACTCAAATGCTACTGTGTATCCTACATCTGTGTGTCAGTTGTTAAGATATCAGCTAACGATTGGGTAAAGTCAGGCTGTTGAGGTTATGTATACTACCAGTATGCAAAACAATGACCGATATAAACAGTATCACCCAGAGCATAGTGTCAAACCATGTCATACACACATGTGTACCCAAGTCGTAACATATTTGTAGTAAAATGCATACTGGCCACCAACAGGAAATATGAAGTGTTAGCACTGTGTAATACAGGGCATGTCACCCTTCCCATATGTCCACTATGCACATACATGCAGGTGGTGCACCTCCACCATGTTCACAAATGTACACCTGCAAACCTGTACTGCACACATCACACACGTACCATCCACTCACCAACACATGCTGCCAGTACCGCACACATCAACCAAGTGGCACATGGGTGGACAATATAGTATTGGAATTAACACTGGTGTAATCAATACTACATTGATAATCATAGCTTTAATGCATCATGCCTGCTCAGATATACCTACAAGGATATCAATACACCTTGCTGTTAACAACATGCTAACATTGCTACACTGCTATTAGGTCACCCTGTGCATCAGCACCATGTAAGCCTGTTCCTGCATCATTGTCACAGATGAGTGGAGGTGGCACAGTTTCATCATATGCACAGGGTGTGTTATTGGGTTGTCAGAGCCTGACAATGAACCATCCAATCGACATGTATGTGTGTGTGTGTGTGTGTGTGTGTGTGTGTGTGTGTGTGTGTGTGTGTGTGTGTGTGTGTGTGAGGGACAACAGTGCAGTATGGGTCAATGTTGCTGTAATGTGTGTGTGTGTATGTGTTAGCACTAGGTGTTTGGTTTATGTGTGTGTGTGTCTGCATGCACACAGTTCCACCTTGTGGCTAACACATACAGGTGATTGTGGGACAGCCACGGACTGTACCTGCCAGGCTGTACAGATCACTGTCTCTGGCCATGGACACAGTACCTGTGCCTGCCAGGGGTGCCATGGACAGTATCGGGTACCAAGCCAGACTGGGTACTATCGTCAGAGGCAGAGGGATGTAGACTGGACCCATGTCCCTGCTGGGACTGGCCAGAGCCACGTGCACGTGGTCATCTAGGACAGTCTAGTAAAAAACCAACAGCCAAAAAAGACCAGGAAAGCACAAAGCCGACAGCAGCTGAAGTAACACACCAAAAATAGCGTAACACAATTTTATTTTCCGCTTTCGTCCGTAGACTTCATCAGAATGAAGAAATACACACAAAATGGAACCTTAAATACAACACTGATAACAAACCACTGATGCTAATCATTCAATTAATGACTCATACATTTAAAAAAATATATATATAATTGTTAAAAAATTCTTTATATATATGTAACATTTAAATATGTTAATTTATGTGATATGTAAGCAAACAAAATCATTGCTTTTGTCCACTTTCAACTTTTGATACTTCAAAAAACATTTCACATTAATGGACTCGTTAAGTCCGGGAGGGTGATCTGATTTTAATTTAATTTGCCACTGGGTTTCCCTCTGTAACAAAAAGTTCTTAAAATCCCCCTCCCTCATATCCCTGTGACAAACTTCTAATATGGAAAATAAAAATTTTTTAAAATTCTTACACACTATACTATGCTTAAAAAGAGCATTTCTATCATCTTTCATTTTAATACAATATAAATGCTCCCTAATACGAGTCCTAAGCTCCCTTGTTGACATACCCACATAAAATGCGGTGCAAGAAGAACACAATGCTATATATACTATACCAGAAGTACGACAATTAACATAACTAGGGACTGAAAAAATTCTATCAGAAGTCGTAACAGAAATATAGGGCCCTACAGAAATATACCTACACATGTTACAATCATTGCAACAATGCATTCCGTTCTTAACCGTCTTGATGTTACGATTAGACCCCTTATGTTGTGTTAAAATTCTCTTTAAACTGCTGTCATTTCTTTGAACAAACAATGGTTTGTCACCCAAAATACAAAACATATCAGAATTACCTCTGATAACTCTCCAATTCTTAGTTAAAATGTTTTTGATGTATTTGATGTCGGAATTCATACCATTACAAACCATGCTACTGGTCATTTTACTACAGGACTTGACTATCTTAGTATTAATATTATCAGTGGTTAAACACAATATTGGTGAAAAATCATTAATACGTCTACAAAAAACATCTGTGGCAATACTCATAAGCTCAGTTTGCGGAAAACCCCTATCAAGAAATAAAGAAATAATAAATCCAAATTCCTCTAAAGCATCTGAATCTTTTGACGTCATACGGCTGGCTCTGATAAACTGACCTTTCGGAATATTAGAAATAACATGTTTTGGGTGCCCACTTCTGTAATGAAGGTACCCATTATTAAAGGTCTTTTTCCTATGAATTGTACTATGTAATCTCATCTCTACATTATCCCACCTTAAATTGACATCCAAAAAATCTATATTAATGCCTTTGCCACCAATGACAAATTTAATAAATGTTGAAAAAGAATTCATGTCTTTAAGGAACAGATCCGAATTCAAAACCTTACGATCTAAAATGAAAAACAAATCATCGATGAAACGGCAATGGAACATGATATGATACTTATCAACCAAAAATGGCATGAAATCACGCTCCCACTTTGCCATGACTACATTAGCATATGCAGGAGCAGCCGAAGAGCCCATAGCTGCTCCTTTATTTTGCCTATAATAGGTCTGTTCAAACAAAGGCATTAATATAGATTTTTTGGATGTCAATTTAAGGTGGGATAATGTAGAGATGAGATTACATGTACAATTCATAGGAAAAAGACCTTTAATAATGGGTACCTTCATTACAGAAGTGGGCACCCAAAACATGTTATTTCTAATATTCCGAAAGGTCAGTTTATCAGAGCCAGCCGTATGACGTCAAAAGATTCAGATGCTTTAGAGGAATTTGGATTTATTATTTCTTTATTTCTTGATAGGGGTTTTCCGCAAACTGAGCTTATGAGTATTGCCACAGATGTTTTTTGTAGACGTATTAATGATTTTTCACCAATATTGTGTTTAACCACTGATAATATTAATACTAAGATAGTCAAGTCCTGTAGTAAAATGACCAGTAGCATGGTTTGTACGTTGGGTATGAATTCCGACATCAAATACATCAAAAACATTTTAACTAAGAATTGGAGAGTTATCAGAGGTAATTCTGATATGTTTAGTATTTTGGGTGACAAACCATTGTTTGTTCAAAGAAATGACAGCAGTTTAAAGAGAATTTTAACACAACATAAGGGATCTAATCGTAACATCAAGACGGTTAAGAACGGAATGCATTGTTGCAATGATTGTAACATGTGTAGGTATATTTCTGTAGGGCCCTATATTTCTGTTACGACTTCTGAAAGAATTTTTTCAGTCCCTAGTTATGTTAATTGTCGTACTTCTGGTATAGTATATATAGCATTGTGTTCTTCTTGCACCGCATTTTATGTGGGTATGTCAACAAGGGAGCTTAGGACTCGTATTAGGGAGCATTTATATTGTATTAAAATGAAAGATGATAGAAATGCTCTTTTTAAGCATAGTATAGTGTGTAAGAATTTTAAAAAATTTTTATTTTCCATATTCGAAGTTTGTCACAGGGATATGAGGGAGGGGGATTTTAAGAACTTTTTGTTACAGAGGGAGACCCAGTGGCAAATTAAATTAAAATCAGATCACCCTCCCAGACTTAACGAGTCCATTAATGTGAAATGTTTTTTGAAGTATCAAAAGTTGAAAGTGGACAAAAGCAATGATTTTGTTTGCTTACATATCACATAAATTAACATATTTAAATGTTACATATATATAAAGAAATTTTTAACAATTATATATATATTTTTTTAAATGTATGAGTCATTAATTGAATGATTAGCATCAGTGGTTTGTTATCAGTGTTGTATTTAAGGTTCCATTTTGTGTGTATTTCTTCATTCTGATGAAGTCTACGGACGAAAGCGGAAAATAAAATTGTGTTACGCTATTTTTGGTGTGTTACTTCATCTAGGACAGTCTATTGACAGCCCAGCCCCAACATTGCTGGGGCTGGTACTACCACTATGGGAGCAGCTGGGACGTGTGTGTCGTCTGCGACAAGTGCCAGCTGATGATGTTGCTGGCATATGTCCACATCTCAGCAGTCCTGCACTGTCCTGGCACATGGACATTACATTGCGGAGGACATCTAGTGTCTCCCCCCAACGTCTATCATTGACCTCAGTGTAATTACGGATGGCACTGGCAAGGTCATGGATACTGTCATTGATAGCGGTGTTTTGAGCTCTCTGCACCCTTAGTCCCTGCCTGGTGTACTGTTCCATACGTGTCTGTGCCTGCATTACAGACCGGAACATAGCTGAGGTTCTGAGACCTGTGGGGGCACGTCTGCCAGAGGCATTACGACCAGCAGTGCTCCCACGAGCATCCCTGGACATATGCCTATGTGGTACCGTTCCAGGTGTCTGGGTATGGCTGCTGTGTGGGGTTGCATGTGCCATAGATACCACACTATCGTGGTCAATACCTACTGTATGCTGTTCCTCTGCTAAGGCCATTGGTGTTGAGGGATGTATCGGCAGTATAAATGTGCGCATAGATGGGGTGGACAGCTGTGTACTGTCGATAGGCGGACCAACGACAGACCCTGACAAACCTGCCTGTGCCACTACACATGTGTCATCATGCCCACTATTTGTTGCAGTGACATCAGGTTCCCTGCTGCACTCATCCAATACCTCAGCACCCATGAGAGGAAGACAGGAAACACACTTCACAATCTGTACAGGATGTTAGTTCACATGCACACATGCACACATGAACACATGAACACATGCACACATGAACACATGCACGCATGCACACATGAACACATGCACACATGCTGTGTGCATATGTATTGATGCCTATACAATGTCCACTACAGTGTACTACAATTGGTTGGGATGCTCTGTGTATTGCATGTGTTTGAGGCAGATACTCATGTTACTTGGATGTGCATAGTCCCACAGAGAACATGCAGAGCATGCATTATGTGTAGGTATTTTACATGTGTATATGGCCTACAAGTCTCCTATGACATGCACATGTTAAATGCTATATTAAATGTAGAACACTCACCAGCATGGGTGTGCTGTGTTGCTATCACACCAGAGGGACCTACAAGGATATGAGACAATTTGTCAGTGTCAACAACTATGGCATTGCTGCTGTGTGTTTGCAATTCCACAGTAGTACAAGAGGTGACAGTCACAGGCATAAAAAATTATGTTCCAAATTATCGGTATTCCATGACACCAGGCTCCACCTTTTCTGCATGCACAGTATACATCTGGTAAACACATGTTCTAACAATTGATCTAACAGTAGTCTACAGATATGCTATGTTACCTGCACGCTATGTATCTACGTGCTGGGTGACTCCAGCCTCCATGATGACGCATGTCTGTTGTACTGGTTGGCCAGGAGCCACCACACTGAGGAGCAGCTCTTCCACTCTGGTGAGGGGGGATGTGTTGATGCACCACCACCTGTGGCAAGCTGTTGTCTGTGGACATCGGAAGCATGCTGCAGGACATGTCTGATTAAATCACTGCAGTGATGGTGCACCTGCTCATAAGTCTGGTTATGCATGCCTACATCATTCACCCGACGGACAACATCCTGCCACAGTGCAGTGCGTCCATGCTGGTCCTGGCTAGATCTGGAGAACAACAGGTTGTAATGCTGTACCAGGGCATCAAATATGACCTTCTCCTCCTCAGGGGAATAGGCAGGCTTTCTGTTGTGAGACATATTCCTGTAAGACAATAAAACAGTAATTGTGAGCAAGTCATGTGGTACACTTAACATGCTAAAGTACAGACATCAATGAAATGCCATATATAGCAACCTATTGGCTGTCGGTAGATACACACCTTTAATACCACATAGGACTGCTCAGCCCACAACTGCCTGACAGTGCCTGGCACATACTATATTCCAAAACATGTTCTGCACAGCAACAAAGTGGAACCAGTATGTAAGACTATACAACAGTACATGGCACACTCTATGTGACACAATGCACCACCTTGCCACAGGGGGTGTATGAAGCTAATGCATGCAGACATTTGTCATCCATTGAAATGAATGTTAAGTGCAGTTTAAGTACTATCAGTACACCATACTACTTGTTGATAGCAAACCCCTCAGTAACAAATGTGCACATTCATCACTATAGGTGGCATACTGCTGTAATACACTACACATGTTGCTAGATATGCATATATATCCTGTGACACACATACCACCAAGGCCATGTTACAGGCATACCCACACACACATCAGACATACCTACAGGACACATAGGTATGGCAACCCAGATCAGTTTGACCTGTGTAACATACAGTACTGTGTGTCAGCACCTACAAAACCTCATGCCTGAGGTTTATAGTGTGTGAAGACTACAGGTAACAAACAAAACAGTGTGTCCAAGCAATGTGGATATAAACCATACTGTGCTGTTTAGACCTACAGCTTCAGGTAGTACTACTGTCCATACAGGATTTGTATTCACTAGTGTTACCAATCAATAAGCATACATGTACTGCTTAAGCCTACAATGGCACACTCCGGTCAACACCATGGGACTACGTCACACCGTATGCCTTACTGCTTTTCCTGCCTAGCAATAGCATACGTATTCTTTGCTGGGATTTGAGCTACAACACTACATACCATGACATACACAGTTTCCCACTAGGCTATCACACATATACACAACTTTACACATTCGCCTACACATTCACCATCACACCCAGTCAACCTCACATAGCAAGTAATACAACAAGTACATGCGTGTGTGTATCAGGTCCTAGGTAGCTAATAGGCGATTATCCGTAGGGCCTATGGAAGCCTAGCCATATGGTACCCTGCCCTTCCACACCCATGTAATGTAGGTTCATGTGCCCCTGTCATGCAGAGCCACAGTGGTGACTCCCGGGTTGTGTTTCCTATCTCACACCCACTCATCATGATTATTCATGACAACTGCTAATGAGGACCTTCATTTGCTATTGATAGGTGGTAAGTTCCAGAGTATGATATGTGTCTGAGATGATAATGTACCACTCCAGCATGTTCTGCTTTTTCACGTTACAGGGTTTAGATCAGTACAGTGTGTAGCTTGTATGGAGTTTAATCTGTATATATGGAGCATGTCCAACACCTGTGGGTTTGGCATGGCTTTGTATGCTAGGCAGAGGTTGCCTCTGGGTAGGCGGTATGTGACACAGTGTAGCTGTGGTTTTGTAAGACAGTCTGCATAAGGCATCTGTTTGAGTCTGGTAATACTCTTTGTGAGGTATGTGTCTGACATCTACTGTCGCGGTGGATGTCTTCTGAGGTACATACCGACAGGGCCAATGTACTCTATGATGGGTGTTATGACTGATGAGTACAGTGGAACACTGACCACTTATTCCATGGATGACACACCTTTTCTGATGATATGTGGACTGTACTCAGATTACAAGGCTAGTGTGGCACTGTGATTATCTATAGGGACACTACTGTCCACCTTTGTCCCATAGTGTCTCATCACACTTTCGGTGTTGAGTAGACTACCACCTATGTGGTAGTTCATGGGTACAGGGTTTTTAACAAGAGGGATGGCAATACCTTTACAACATTGAGCTTTGGCGTACATATGAACATCCATTGGTGTACATATAGATATACATATAGGCACATATACAGTCCATCTTTCATGGTGGGAATATCAATTATGCAAAGGTTGAGAGGGATGCAGTTGTGTAATGATATTGCACAGTGTTGTGCAGAATGCATGGAAGGTAGTCTCAGCCCATGTACCTTTAGCAGGACCCTCTATCTGGAAGATTAAAACCTGAGGACTCATACCCACGGTGTTTAAACGCCACATGTCATATGCCAGCACTGTATGCTGTCTTGTTTGCCACACACTACCACCTACATATGAAAATGCACATAACAACCTGCAAAAACGTATAATTGTCCACCCTTCAGAAACAGTTGCAGTATGTCCCTTGCTATATGCACATGTTCAGATGCTAATTTATCAGACACATACATATCTCTCCATATGTGTGTGCCATAAGCACACAGGGTCCACAGTATTGTAAGTCCGTACACCTCACGGATGACCTGTTGGGCCTTGCTACAACATGGACAGTTGTCACATGTGTGCATACAGTAATAGTACAGGGAGTATATATAGCCGCAAATGCTAACATTACTTTACTAGCCTGGTACAGCAGTTGCCAATGCTAAGCTACAAATTATGTTACTATCATGCATGTCATACTCTGTCACATCCAAGTTTATATAGGTGTTTGCACTACTCCCCCAAACTGCCATTATACACAGTACTGTACAGACCATAGATAACATGTTCAGATTTTCGGCATATAATGCTGAGATATATATGTCACAGTTATGTCCCACTGCACACAGCTACACACTAATTTGTCCATGACAGTAGTTATGCATGGCATCACTGCATACATACCTACTGCTGCCACTTATGCATGTTTCTGAGTATGTACAGTACTATTCATAAACATCTACTACTTGCCGGTAACTACAAATCTGTTACATACCTGTTACTCACTGTCAGGTCCATCTGTGTATGCTTTTCAAGGTTTTGTTTTATTTATTAAGTAAAGTTTTTTACTTATTTGTTAATTAAGTTTTTTTTTCTTAATTAATATTTTTCGGTTTTACAGGAGTAAATATAATATTTACTTAAGTAAGGTTTCTTTATTAAGTAATAACATTTGTCAGTAGTTGCTGACATGTGCAATGTAATGATTGCATGTAGAGATAGCAAGTACAATCTGCTTTTATAGGTATCTGGGCATGTGCATGTGATGCCCTCTGCACCAATTGGTGCCCAGCATTTGGTAAATGCATACAGCCTGCTGTGTGGTAATTGCAGTACTCACTGTCATAGCAACCCAATGTTATAAATTGCTAAGGTATGTAGGCATAGCCCTTTCAGATTTCCAGAGTGGGGCCCATGCTTGTTTGCTGTGGACACTGTTGTTTAAGTCAGAAGGTTGGTATACTTCTTATATCTGAAGCTAGAGGTGTAGACAGTGATGTACATGTTGTACTCAGACTTGACTGTTGCCACTAACAGTACAGAGCTATCAGTGTAGAGTTGAACTCACCTCTACAAATGCTTACACAACATTTATGTGACTATGTAGTTTATTTTCTACTCATATAATTAACTGCCATACAAACATAGTTATTGAGAAGTATTCTTTTGTCACATGAACTGTTTGTTAACTGTTATACTGTGCATATTAATGTACTCATTTCTGCAGGGTTTGTGGTTTTATTGTTGACATTAGCACAGGGTTCACAGGACAACTGGCCAATTCCAGTACTGTGTATGCCTACCTACATCCTTGGTAGACCCTAAACACACAAGTGTATTTAATGTGTGGGGGGGGTTGCTGACATACAGAGAGCATTTTGTATTATTGTGTGAATGTTATCTTACTGGACTTAAAGGATTGGTGTGTACCTGTTGGATTATCAAGGCAGGTGGTCTGTCTGCATAGTTCCCAACTGTGAACCTATCCAGATGGTAGTCAAATGTTACACTGTTATTCTTTGTCTGTGCAACCCACAGGTGTTTTCATCACTAGTACAATGGCATTGTTACAGTCAGTTGCTACCAGTACATGGCTATATCCTTTGGTATTTCTGTGTTGTACTCCTACATAAGGTTATGCTTGAGAAGTCCTAACACAGCTATTTGCAGAGTGTGCAATAGCAGGATAGCTGCTATGCCTGTGTGTTTGTGCCTCTGCCAGGCCTATGAAACACTCAGATACATCTTTGCATGGAGTCAGGGATAGGTAGTTAAATGTGAAGTACACCTTACACATAATAGAGACAGTAAAAGTCTAGACTTGTGAAAAGCAGTGCATATGGATTCGTACTCCTTTTATGAAGTACAAGCAGTGTCTACTGTTATTATTGTCAGTATTCATTGTGTAATACCCCACCTTTCTGACTGACGTCAGTACTTTTCAGAGGGATTCAGAGGGACACAGCTTAAATATGTTTCACAATCAGGGACATCCCTGTAAAGTAGTCACAGTTAGGTAGTATGGCCTCTGCCCATATCAGATTTGCCACTGTTTGTCCTGCTATGATACTGTGTGGGGGTTGTAAAATGCCTCTGTAACTTTATTTGCTGCTAGAATGGCTGCTTCTCATATCACACTCATGTAATGCATTTCACAACAATTGCTGGTAAAGATCCGCAAAACAAGCTTTGTGTTATGGCCTTTCTATTTTTCCTTTACATTCAGTCATTGAAATGCATGATATATTTATTTGAGCACCAGGTTATTGTATATGTTCTGTGGCTTAGAGGTAATTCATGCTGTCTAATGTGTCAATGGTCTGGGGTTCGAAACTAGCAGAGGTATTTTCTTTTGCTGCTGAGCAGAACAAGGGCCCAGACATAGAATGACTAAGGCACTTTTAAGAAGTTGTAAGCGGGTTTGCGAGATGCTTAGCGATGCTTAGCTAAGTGCACACATGCGCACACTCGCTTAATCCCGCTTACTACTGCTTAAAAGTGCTTACTCCCACTAACCCCCATGATAATTTCTTTGAAAGAAAAGAAAATGGATAGATAGGAAAGTGGTGAAAAAGGGGGCACAAAGAGGGAAAGACAGTAGGAAAACAAGCTCGGGATGAGCAGGACGGGTATAGGGAAGGTCCATAGCTGCCCATTTCTTTACCAGCAACAGCTGTGCATATGCAATAAATTTGGAGTAACATTTGAAACCTTCCACCCCTGGGAGAGGGGTGAGGACAACAAAGTATGTTGTACTGCCAATTATAATTATCAGTTTACATGTCCAGCGGACATGTGTGCGAAATGGGCAGCTATGTATAGGGCGTAATTTTTTTGTTGGTACAGATTGCCCTTTTTTTTTTTTTTTTTTTCAGGTGAGAGTAGAAAGTGAGGTAGAGGAAGTAGATATGTTTGGGGAGGTAGGTTGGGGAGGTAAACAGACAAGACAAACAAGACGCATACAGGGGCGGTGTATGACACATGGGGTGGGTGAACACAATTGACGGGGAAGGATGTTTGGAAATCGCAAGCCCATGAGCCCACCGATGGTAACAGTGGAACTGAGATCCCCACCCATGGGCAGTCACCACTGCACCTTCACAGCCCCAAGGGTGGTTGTGCTGTGGGCTGCGTAGGACAGGCAGGCTCACCCGTGAGATGTGCCACTCTCGCCTCAAGCTGGCGTAGGGGATCAGTGACTGAATGTTGGATCTCCCTACGCACCACAACCTGGACCCTTCGAAGGGTGACAGGTGGCCCTTCTCCACCCACGCTTGCATGGGGAGACGAGCCCCATCCCCTGCAGTGCTTCCACCCGAAGGTGGCACAGGACCAACAGAGGAGGGGAGCCCGGGCTGGGAACCGGACCTGCTGGTGCCAGGTGAACTCACCAGCTAAGAAGGGACAGGTGGGTCCGCTGGGACTGGTCTTCCCATACATTCTGTGATTAGGTGTGTTTAATTACAACATAAACAACAGCATTCCAAATTAGTTGTAACAGCATGCAGTAATATTTCCATTAACCCAACACACCAAGGTTCCAACAGTTGAACAGCAAGCATAACACATGCATATATTGAACGACAGTGGACATTCCAACAGCATGCAGGGATGATTGGTAGCAACAGGCCACCATGATTGTGGTGTTTGAACAGGGCACATGCATCAAAGTGAATGCAGATATTTATAGAACAATAGGACATATGTCCCAACAAATGTTTGAGATTACACATACCCATTGAAGTGTGGAATTGCATGGTTTATGCACATACAGTAGGGTGTAGAAAGAAACCTCAATTAACATCTTGTAAGTACTTTTAGTCTACACTACATTCCTAGTGACTGCAGGTATATATCCCCTACATGTATTATTACACTTGCCAACATGCATTAGGTTGTGTAATGGGTTTGGCTAGTTCATTATATACCTGACCTATATCTGACATACTAACTGTCCAAGATGCAGATGTTACTGCTGCATATTTCTTAATTTTATTTATATTTCTTTATCTACATATCTGGATGTGTTCACATGACATTTTCAGTTCATTTTGCACAGAACCCTGCATTTCCTGTAGCACACTCACATTTCTGAGGAACAAATTAACAAACTACTCATGTGCCAGATTTACTTATGAATGCCAGCCAGTAACTGACTGTTGAGGACTGTATATATGCTTCACAGCTACTAGCACTTCCATCACCCACTTTAGATGGGACTGCCCAGCTATGGGTTGCCAGCACTTATTAAAACAGTACTATTTGTATAATGCAAGGGTACAACAACATTTCAAAGTAAGTGACACAGACACACTCCAGGTTTCATACCTTTTTTAATTACATTACACACTTTTCCATAGGCTCACTCCTTTATTTGATATTACAGTGCATATGGAAGACATATTCAAGACATATTATACCTTTATTAATAGGTTAGAACACTCTTTTTCAGGCTTGCTCACTTATTTTATATGGCAGTACCTGCAGAGATATTATTCCGGACATATTTTACCTTTCTTAATGGGTTACTACACTCTTTTTCTGGCTCTCTGACTTATTTTATATAACAGTACATGCAGAGGACTTATTCAGGACATTTTATGGCTGTATAATTGGACTACAACACTTTCTTTCAGGCTCTCTCCCCTATTTTATATAACAATACATGCAGAATAATCACTAACCTGCCTGGTGGTGCAGCCTTAGCAGCCTATCTGCATAGGCTTGCTGATTCACAGCACGGTCACCTGCAGCTGTGAAGTAAATGAAGGGATATTGAGACATACCTATCCATTATACAGAATCAATTATCATTTCTTACATACTGCATTCCATGGCTACCTACTCAGTTGTGGGGCATCTTGCATCCCACGGGCCTCCTGTATCCATTGTTTCAGTAGGTCCTGCTTCTGTCTCTTCAGGTCTGCATGGTGGTGACAGACCTGCTCAACAGTCCGGGGAATGCCTGTGACACTGATGAGGTCATGAGCTAACTGGTTCCAAGCCTCTGCCTTGTACTCCATCCCTTTGAACTGGCCCTGTAGGAGTCTTGACTCATGATGGTGGACAAGGAGCCAAACCATGTATTTCTACTCCTCGATGCCCCAATGTTGCACTTGGAAGTGTGTACCCTCTCCAGCACCAGTCATTCTAACTGCAGATGGGAGCTACAATCAGTTATGGCGAGTATTCCCACTTATGGGGCTTAAATATGCCACATTTCCCGCACTTTTTTGTGATTGGCCATTTTTGAAAATTCTCGGCTGACTGCAGACCTGCTTAGTAATGGTTAATCTACCATTTATAAGTATATGTATGTTAATAGTGGCTGTTTATCCTAAGCTGTTATGGCTTAGTGGTTCAGTACTTTGATTATGGTGCATAGAGTCCTGGTTTCGAACCTTGTCATTGCATTTTATTTTACTACTGTCCAGACAGGCTAGGGGGTGTAGCTGTGTTTAGGCAACTTTGATCTACATTGCTCCACATTGCCCTACGGTGTTCTGGTTGGCGCAATGCGCACCTCCACACAAACCGATTGCGCTGGGTAAAACACTATTTAGCTATGGGCAATTATATTGCACTGGGTAAAGCACTATTTAGCTATGGGCAACTCTATTTTACTGGGTAAAGTGCTGCTGAACTACGGGCACCTATATTGCACTGGGTAAAGCGTTGCTTAACTGCGGGCAATTATATATCAGGATCCTTTATAAATATATATTTTGTTCACTGATACATAGGCCATTTCACTGCTTTTTAGTAAAATTTTAATCTTATATGTCGGGTATTATTTCGTATACTAATTTAAAACATAAACAGGAAGGGGAGTGGTGGGATTTGAACCGTGAATACCTTCTCTTTGTGCGAACGCTCTACCATTACGCTATTGCTATTTGGTGTAATTTACATAAACATTCCTTCTTATGCTCTTCCATGTCGGGATTGCTAACTGCAGCTAAGCAATGGGCACACCCGTGCACACATGCGCAAATACGGGCAGCTATTTCGGGAATTAAAAAAAAATAAAATTAATGTTTTACTTTTTATAACTGTGCTGGGGGTTTACAATGTCAGGGAGTGTGGTGTTGGGTACATGGACATTTGAGCAGACTCGCTCTTGTGTGTTTCACATTTTGCATTTCGGACACTTGCATGGGCGTGGACATTTAGACTGCTCAGCAGTCGGACATGCCCCCTGCTTTCCTGCATGGTATGTGTTAGACTTGCAGTTGAGTCAGCGTTCCCTCACGAATATTCATGGAACACTGACGTCATACCGTTCAACTGTAGCTTCCGAGTAAGACTTATTTAGTCTTACACGGAGGGTTCGTGATTCCGGGGTATTGACAAAGAGTGAAGTATTTTGCACAATTTGGATTAATGAGAAATCCACAGTGCTCAAAGTAGACACTGGATCAAAGTACAATATTATATCAGCAGATACATTTGCAAAAGTGAAAACGAATGAACAACTCAATGTAACCAGCAGTGTGAGAATTGTTCCATATGGAGGTGAAGAAATTCAAACCAAATGTTCAGTAATACTTCCATGTTATTTGACTGAGAACTGTTACAACTTATTATTCTATGTAGTCTGATGACCAGTGCAACTTTACTAGGTCTCAAAGATAGTTTGAGAATGAATCTGCTTTCTTTTTCTAAAGACATTCGTCATGTCAGTGCAGTTCCAAGTTCAAGTTTTGCAGAACACATTTTCTCAGAGTATGCTGATGTTTTTGATGACAAGTTGGCCAAGCTTCCAGTTGTATAGTCTATGAAATTAGACCTCAAGGTCACTTCAGTGGTCAGACCAGTAAGAAGAGTTCCAATAGCTATGCAAGATAAAGTTAAAGCTCATTTGGACAAGATGGTGCAGCAAAGTGTGATTTGTCCAGTACCTGAATGGGTGTTGTCCATGGTAGTCACTCACAAGAAAGGCTCAGATGAAATCAGAATCTGCATTGACCTTAGAGATTTGAACAAAGCATTAAAGAGGCCATATCATCCAATGTGCACAATTGAGGAAGTAGCAGCTCTAATACCAAATGCCACTATATTTTCTCTTTTGGATGCAAAGAGTTAATTTTGGCAAGTGATGCTTGATCACAAATCCTCATTTCTAACTACATTTAGTACCTCATTTGGCAGATACAGATTTCTAAGGATGCCATTTGAAAAAAATCTGCAAGTGAAGTTTTTCAGCGTGCAATGGAACAAATTTATTCAGGTTATCCTTGTGCCATAATAGCAGATGACCTACTAGTTGGAGGAAGTGGCGAAGCAGAGCATGACAGAAACCTCAAGAAAGTTCTAGACAGAGCACGTGAAGTAAATTTGAAGCTCAATCCTCTAAAGTGCAAATTCAGACTTCCAGAAGTAACCTACATAGGACATTTGTTTACAAGTACAGGCTTAAAACCTGACCCAACCAAACAAACAGCTATTTGAGAGATGTCAGCATCACATAATGTGCAGAGTTTACAGCGTTTTCTGGGCATGGTCAACTATTTGGACAAGTTTATAGCAGATTTTAAATAAAAAACAACTGCTGTTTTGCCAAGTACAAATAAATCCAGGTCCCGAAATGTAAAGATGCTTTATTGGTCCAACCACCTCAATAGGAACACCACCAAATAAACTGCAGGCTGTTAGTGAAAAAACAATCCAAATAATGTATTCCACAAAACGTTTTCGTCGCCAACTTCTTCAGTAGTGGATCAGCTCTGTACTGTCTTCTCGCCTTGCAGAAGTGGAACCAGATTTATATAGCAGATTTTAGTCAGTTGACAGTACTGTTAAGAGAGGTAACATGAAAAAAAATGTTGCATGGTCATGGTTACATCATCAGAAGGCTTTTGGTGACCTTAAGCATACAATTGCAACCCCTCCTACATTAAGATACTATGATGTGAATAAACCAGTTGTTCTATCCTGTGATGCTTCTAATTTTGGTCTTGGTGCAGTTTTCTACAAGAGGGCAGGCCAGTAGCCTATGCATCTAGGCCACTTACTCAAACTGAGATGCATTATGCTCAAATTGAGAAAGAGCTTCTAGCAATAGTTTTTGCATGTTCCAAGTTTCACGATTATATTTATGGTCAAGCTATTCAAATTGAAACTGATCATCAGCCTCTAGTGACTATTTTAAAGAAACCTATTCATTCTGCTCAGGTGAGATTACAAAGAATGATGCTCAGATTGCAAAAGTACAATTTCAAAATGCTCTACACTAAAGGTACATTGCTTTATCTGGCTGATACTTTATCCAGATTGCCTAGATGCTGACAAGTTTGACTGATGTAATGTGAGTGTGTAATGTTTCCACTACTAGACTTCAAGAGTTGAGAAATCACACTAAGACTGATCAAATTTCACAAAAGCTCAATCACTAGATCAATATCGGGTGGTTGTCAAAATAATCTAGTGTATCACCTGAAGTGCAATCATATTTTCCCTACAGAGATGAATTGTTGATGGAAGATGGTATTATTTTCAAAGTTCCCAAAATTGTTGTTCCTACTTCATTACAGCATGAGCATATTCAGATTTTGCACTGTGGCCACCCAGGTTTATTATCAACTAAGGGAAGGGCTAGAGAACTAGTATTTTGGCCTTCATTATCAAAAGACATTGATAGTGTTCTTTTTTCTTGCTCGATATGTAATAGTACCAGAGCACATTTGCAAAAGGAACCACCTCAACTACATCCAATACCTGAACTACCTCGATCTACTGTTGCAACTGATATCTTTGAATGGAATAATCAACACTATTTGGTTTTGGTAGACTCTTACTCAAATTGGTTTGAGATTGATCTGCCACCAAACTTAACCTCAACAGCTGTTATTATTAAACTTAAACATCATTTTTCATTTCACGGTAGTCCTCACAAACTTTATTCTGAAAATGGTACTCAATTTACTAGCCAGTTGTTTCAGGAATTTGTGAGAGAATGGGACTTCGTACATGTCACTAGTAGTCCTTAATATCCTCAATCCAATGATCTAGCTGAACGTGCAGCACAGAGTGCAAAGCAATTACTTGAAAAGCCAAAGTGTGATAATATGGATGTTTTCCTGAATTTACTTAATTTCAGAAACATACCTCCTGATGATATCCTTGGCTCAACTGCTCAAAGACTACTTTCCAGACAAACTAGAACTAGATTTCCTATTTCAGAAAAGTTTGTTGAAGCCTAACTCTAAGAACAATAAAACTATCAATGCTCACTTGGTGAAGAAGTATAAAATCCAGAAATCTAGTTATGACAGATAAAGCAGATTACTTCATTCATTGAGGGAAGGAGAGACAATACGAATCCAGACAATTAAAGGTTTTGATCGAATAGGACAGACAACAGGCATCTGTGCCAAGCCAAGATCTTATTGGGCAAGCTCTGAGGGTGTAGAGTATAGGAGGAATTGCAGGCATCTTCTTCCTGTACCAGAATCATCACCATTGCAATCACAACATTGCATCTGTGAAGCAGATTCTAAATCAAAGACTGAGTCAGACATTGTTTGTTCTCCATTTGTTTGGCATGAAGCCTGTCTGGAGGCTATAATCAAACAGTGGCTCTAGTGGTTTTGATAGGCTGTGTTTCATTCTGTTTAGAAAGCATCCTGAGATATTATTGGGGTCTATTGATAAGGTATTCTTGGCCTTGGAGGGAACATTGAGGACCTGCTCCCAAGTGATATTGGGGGGTAATGTTTGATGGTATTTCCTGAGGAGTAGCTAGTGGGAGAGAAGGAAGGATAAAATTGTTGCTAAATTTGTCAACCAGTAGATTTGCTATATATTCTGTCTCAAAGTAGGTGACATCATTTAGAATTTGCTCTGCACATTATTATGTACTGCCTTTGAGTTTGCAGACCTAGCTAAACAATGCCTTATGGTTGTCCATCGCCTGGAAGGCTATTTTACCTCAAATTTAGCTTTGTCAAAACTGTGTGTTGCTTGTTTAGGTTTATGAGAGTGATTTATCCTGCTAGGCATTGCACTTCTTAATTTCTGCTAGGAATTTCTTCCTTTTTTATACAGCCTATTGATGCCAGGATTCTATCTGGGTTTCTTTTTTTTTTTTTTTTTTTTGAGTTTGTTCCACACTTATTTATAATAAAGCTTTATGTCTCTCTGCATCTACTGACATCATTTTACAGGACCTCTGTAAACAATTTTGCATAAGCAACAGTGTTTGGAGGCTTGAAATTTGAATAGGTCAGGAGTGTTTGGAGGCTTGAAATTTTAATAGGTTACCACTTAATAGTAAGATATTTGCCTACCATTAAGTGATAACCTAATAGTAGGTAGTTAACAGAGGTCCCAGGTTTTATTTTTTTTTCAAAGGAGATAGCTTTGTGGTCCAACTTTACCAGGGAGGAAATTATGCTGGAGGGTAGTGTTCTTTCATGGTAGTGAGGACTAGAGCTAGTATGCTTGTGCCCCTAGTGGGTACATGGACTATGTGGTCCAGCTTGTTTGTGTTGATAAAGACCAGGAATCTCTAGACCTGCAAGTTTGGAATTATATGTGATTCCCAGTTTATAATGGGGTGGTTAATCTCATCTATGAATATGGTGTTGAGTTGAATGGTGAATGTCTCGAGAAAGTTTAAGTATGTGTTATAGGTTTCCTGAAAGGATATGGTATGGGACTGCCTGTTTTGGATGTGAAGAAGCTGAAGCATATCATCTTGTTTAACCAGTCTTGAGGTGAATTGTTTTGATGTAAATCAATACACCTCCACCTTTAGTCCCTGCCTTTGTAGCAGTTGGACTCAATGTATGGAAGGCATTGTAACCCTACACTACTGAGGTGCTCTTTGTGGCTTTAAATCATGTGTCTATAACTACATAGACATCTGCACTCTTTGGGATAAGGAGAGCTTGGAGGGAGTGGGTTTTCTTGTTTTGTCTCTTAACAATGAACAGTAACACCTTTATTTTGTGAATGTCTTTATGATGCTTGTTTTTAAAGAAAAGATTGTTGATCCCTGATTAATAGACTATCAGTCAGTTTGACAGATGTCATAGTGGATAAAGCTGAGGATGGGATTGTTTCTGAAACTAGCTCAGAATTTTATGGAGTTTGAATCGTTTAAACCCTAACCATTTCAGATGAAAAGTGAGAAAAGGTTGCAGAGAAGTATGGCAAAAAGTGAATTAACATTCAATGAGAGAATGGAGTCAATCCAGTTGACAATCTATCTGTGAGAACATTTGTACATATAATACCTGACACTGCATCAGCCATGTTGTTTGTTTCCCACTACCCCCACACCACCCTCATCCCCTGGATGCTGGCAAAGAATGTAAATATAAAAGTTATATAAGAACATAGGTTTTGGGAATGGAAGCTGTTAGTAGAGTTTTGGAAAGAAATAGAGGCCTTCTTGCAGTAGATGGGGAGCTCTATAGTCAGTCTTACCAAAGAACTGGTGCTATGCAGGGTAGGTCTTCCAGTGGTTTCCCAGAATAGGAAAGAAGATCATTTATATTCTTAGTTATGATGGAAAAATTAGATTGCATGCACTTAGACGTCAGATTTTCTCCTTATGATCACTGTCAGAAAAATATGTATTAATGTGTGTATGCTTAATGCAAATTAATAAGCAAGTATTTTAATACGCTTTTCATTCTATTTTTCATGCACTGTGTTTTATACAAATTGAGTTTCATATGAGACTGAAACAGATGCTTTTTGAAAACTGCAGTATGCTTTCTGAAACTTGCAAGCTGCCCTCTGACCTAGTAACTGCTAGCACAGCAATATTCATGTTTATGCCTTGTGGAAATGTACTTGAGAAGAGGTGTTTATCTGCTAGGTCAGAAGTGAATGAATGAACAATGCCTTATGTTATAAATGTAATGATTTTAGACAAACAGCTCTGTCCAGAGGATGGGAACCTCTGCAGCTGTAGTAATTTGGAGATAAAGTAGACAAAGGATTATTAGAGAAATGAACTGCTAGCATTGTGCTTGATTTAGCCATAGTATCTTGAGTGTAACATAACATGTATCTAACTGAGAGTAACCAAGGCCATGTTGTTTTCCTCAGGAAGTTTCACATAAAAATTGATAAATCAGCAGAAATTCATGGGAAAGATGGTCCGCAGATGATGATGAAAAAGGTGGTAATCTGTTACGTCAGCATGGTAGGACATGATCAGTTTAAGAATGTATAAAAATGAAAGTATTTCCTGTTTCTGGTTAGACAAACTCTGTATTAGCACGTTTTTGTCTCCTTGCTGCAAGATTAAAGTGCCTTAACCTGAACCTACCGTGTTTTGATCATTTTTAAAGTATATTTTTCTTTTGACAGTTTGGTCCTTCGGACCAGAAAGTACCTCTTGCTCTAGGCCTAGGTCAGAATTGGGCCCGGTGGTATGCATCAGTACGGAGAAGAGGCCAAATTGCCTCTTCTGTTTTGAAAGACCACTGACTGAATTGTCATTCGAAAGAAGCCAGCCACTGTTTCTGATCTGGGATTGGAGGACGAGTCAATGATCCGGTGGATCAACTCACGGAGGGTCAGGTAAGGAGGAATTACCTTATTTCTGTTTTAAGATCAGGGACTAAGTACAGAACTGTTTTTTGTCAGGTAGATTTGCATGTGCAGATCAGGGACAGAAAAAGGGGTTACTGTTTTTGTCATAGATCAGGGAAACAGAATAAGTAGGCAGTTATTCTAGATAAACTGTGAAAAGGTATAGATCTGTGGTACCACGTGATAGAAAGGGTTACGTAACAATTTACAGCTAAGTTAAGACAGCAATGGGAAATCAGTGCACAAAAAGTTCCCGAGACCCGCCCCTAACTGAAGACGCGAAGTATATGCAATTACAGCGTGTCGATAATGTTAAGTACTATACCAAATGGGTTGATAAGTATAAATTCGAGGGTAATTTAGATAAACTTGCACTAATGAAACTTGTTAAACAGTTAAAAATAGATGCAAAAGGTCAACTGAAAAAGCGAAGACAATTAGGAGTCCCTCAGGCGCATAGGTGGCTTGAGGAAGCAAATCGCAGGGAGCAGGGAATTAAAAATTCAAAGACAATGTTCTTAGACAAAGAAGTCAATAACTTGGTAATAGCAATGGCCCCTCCTCCACCCCCTCCGCTTCCGTTACCAGAATACGAAGCAAGTGGACAAGCTGATCCACCTCCGCTATACCCAGCTGTTCCTGCAAAATCACAACCGTTTGTCAGGGATCCTATCGAGACCAGGTCTCGAACACGCGACTTGAGGAGAGAGATTGAATTAAATGAATTAAATAGAAAATCACAGGCTATGAGTGAACAAGAAATATGTCCGCTCATAGAAGTACCGAATCCTCAGGCAGGATAGGCAGGACAGGATTCGACTCTTTTAGTTTATAGACCATGGATACCGGAAGATATCCGGAAAGCCACGGAGGGAATTCCCCACCCAAAAGTGAATTTTAGAAAATTTTTAGAAGACTTACAGGGTATGAGATTAAGTTACCATTTAAATGGAGAGGAAGTAGAAAAAGTAGTTAGACAAATTGTGGGTCCAGATTGGCACATGATCAGTGGCGACTGGAATCCTTGTGACGCACAACTTAGACCACTCCCACATACTAATGCAGAACTGGATGGCAGAGTAAAATGTCTGACAGACTGAATCTCTGAAAAGTGGAAGCCTAGGGCTGATTGGACTTGCATAAATCAATGCATTCAACAGGATGGTGAAACAGTTGATAGATATTATGCTAGACTGTTAGAGTGTTTTAATAATCATTGCGGAATGCAGATACCAGAAAACCAGACACAAGATTCCTCATATGAACAACAGTTAAAGAATGCATTCTTGAAGGGTAGTATAACTCCCATTAGCAGCTTTATTACAAAGCATATGGTATATCATCGAACAAGTAGACTACAGCCATTACTTGAATATGCTAGACATGCAGAAAGACATTTTAATAGTAAAAAGAAAAAGAAAACTCAAGTATTTTTGGCAGAAGATGGGTCAGAAGTATTTGTAGTACAAACTGGGAAAAAGGGTAAGAAAAATATCCAGGGAAACAAACAATCTGACAAACGATTAGAAGATTTCGAAGAAAGAAAGAAAAAAGGTGAATGTTTTAAGTGCGGGAAAAAAGGACATTTAGCAAGGGATTGCAGGCTAAACAAGGAGGTGATTACAGAAAATAAGGAGGATGAGGAATGACTATATGATAGTCAGGAATCATTGGATGAGAATAAGCAGGGAAAGGTAAGTGCAAATATGATAGCAGGAGTAGAGGATATACATGAATTCGCAGACATAGAAGAAGATGAAATTTTAGACCTAGCTCTATTGAGTTTAGAGCTTTACTTAGCAGACACGAAACCGGAAGTGACACTTCTGGTAGAGGGAAAGGAAGTTAAATTTCTGTGTGACTCAGGGGCTTCACGGACCCTGATACACCCTTCCAAGTTACCGGAAGATTCGGAATCACCAGATTATATACTAGTGAAAGCAGCTAATGGACAGCTGTATCGGGAGCCACTCTCCCATGACATAGCAATAACAGACCCCGTTTCAGGAATGACCCAGAAAAGTAAAATTGTAGTTTCTGCAAAATGCCCAGTAAATCTTTTGGGTAGAGACTTGATGCAGATATTTGGCATAGCCATAGTTCCAACCATGCAGGGTATGGAAGCACAGCGACAAATGGATACTTTTGTAGTGTGACCGGAGGGTGAAACGTACTATTGGTACAGCCAGGTTTTAGTTACGACTGGTCCAGGAGCAGTAACCGAAGAACTGATGAACATAGCCATCAGTAAGTCCCCCTCCCTCGACACTGACAAACAGCATTTGTTGCATTGTACTCTATATTACTGTAATAGACCAGGACCTGATAAGGATTATGAACAGGAATTGTTTCAGAACCATGCAAACAGACTAGTATTGCGAAATTTGTACTGGGATGCAGAGGGGAACAGTGTAGCAAGCTGTTCATTGCCCCAGGAATTTTTAGCGCTTTATAAATCTAATCGACTGCCACATGTTAGTTTAACCAAGAACAAAAATTTGAAATGGGCAGACTTAGGTGAAAAAGTCACAAGGTGGGAAAAGCAGACAGAATTGGAGCTCTCCGAACAAGGAGGACAGAAACAGAAATTGAATTGGATTACACAGACACACCCAGCTGTGCACTCACAGGCTAGTGAGAATAGTTGAGTATTACTCTTATTGGAAGAAGAGGAAAAAGCCTTGCGGGACATACCAGACATTCTCTGGTCAGCAGGGAAATCAGATGTAAGACTTATACGAACAGCAGGACCAGTTACCGTAACGCCAAAGTCAGCATTTAGACCCCAGAAAAGACAGTATCCCTTGAGAAAGGATGCAGAGATAGGAATCAAGCCTATTATAGCAGCCTTACTTAAGGAAGGAGTCTTAATAGAATCTCCTGATTCACCATGTAATACACCTTTATTTCCTGTCAGGAAAGCAAATGGGGAATGGCGTATGGTCCAAGATTTGCAAGCTGTAAATAATGCAGTTATACCCAGGGCACCAACGGTGCCAGATCCACACACCTTACTGAATGATTTAAAACCAGAGCAAAAATATTTTTCAGTGGTAGATATTAGTAATGCATTTTTCTCGTTACCAATACACCCTGACAGCCAATATTGGTTTGCATTTACATTTCAGGGAAAGCGGTACACATATACAAGATTACCACAGGAATATTGTGAAAGTCCAACAATATTTGCACAGGAAATGGCAAGCAACCTGGCGGGATTTATCCCACAGAAAGGTAGTCAGATTTTACTTTATGTAGACGACATTCTGCTAGCAGCCCCCACCCAGCAAGAATGCAAAGAGGACATGATAGCTTTATTACAATTTTTAGCTACTCAAGGTCACAAAGTAAACAAAGACAAGCTACAGTTTTGGAGAAAACAAGTTAAGTACTTGGGATATGTAATATCCAAAGAAGGTACAATATTAGATGAAGATAGAAAAACAGCCATCTTACAAGCACCTAGACCAACTACCAAGAAGGAAATGATGTTCTTCCTGGGAACTAGTAATTTTTGTTGGAGTTGGATACCGAACTATGCTTTGGAATCTGCTCCACTGGCTGATTTAATATTTAAAAAGCCAATGGCAGCACAGGATTTATTACAATGGACACCTGAAGCAGAAACAGCTTTCTGTAAGCTGAAACAACTGATAGCATCATCCTTAGTTTTAGGATTACCAAACTATCACAAACAGTTTATTCAAACCGTAGACTGTAAGCAAGGTTATATGACATCAGTATTGACACAGCAACATGGGGACAAACAACGCCCCATAGCTTACTATTCATCACAGTTAGACCCAGTGGCGTGATCCCTGCCCCACTGTGTACAAGCAGTAGTTGCAGCTGCAATGGCAGTGCAGGCTTCGGCCTCAGTAGTGCTATTCCACCCTCTCACATTGAGAGTGCCTCATGCAGTCGCAATTATTTTACTGCAGGAAAAAGTAGCATATCTTTCTCCAGCTAGGCATCTTTCCTGTATGACCATACTGTTGAGCCAACCTCATATGACAATTGAACGATGCACAACTTTGAATCCGTCAACTTTGCTTCCAACCCCTGCAGATGGCAAACCACACTGCTGCCTGCAGGAGATTGAGCAAAATACATTACCTAGACAAGACCTTATGGATGTTCCCTTGGATGATGCCGAGGTAACATATTACGTGGACGGCTCATGCAGGAGGGGCCCTACAGGACAGAACCTAGTGGGGTATGCAGTCATTTCTGATACTGAAACTTTAGAAGCAAAATCTTTACCACACAACTTATCTGCACAAGCGGCAGAATTGATTGCCTTAACAAGGGCATGTACCTTAGCAGAAGGTAAGAATGTGAATATCTATACTGACAGTCAGTATGCTTTTTCTACTGTACATGTTTTTGCGCAGCAGTGGAAAAATAGAGGAATGATAACATCTACTGGTAAACCGATTAATCATGCGCAATTCATTTTAGACTTATTAGATTCAATTCAGTTACCTAAAAAAGTAGCTATTTGCAAATGCGGAGCTCATACGAAACAACAAGATAGGATTTCAAAAGGTAATGCACGGGCTGATACAGCTGCGAAACAGGCAGCTTCAGTCACAGAAACTTTTCATTTGAGTGAGGAATTACAACCTTCTGAGATTTTAGATTTAGAAATATTAAAAACAATGCAGACACTTACTACAAATATAGAGAAACAGAAGTGGATAGGTTCATAGGTTCATAGGTTCATAGGTTCATACTAAGCTATCTGCCCAAGGGCATTTATAAGCCTAGCCCATAGTTAATGGCTTTAGCCACCCCTTTAGTTTGAATAAAAACTATGCCTATCATTTTTCTGTGCCTCTGTCAAGCAGTGACACTGAAGTAATATCCATTGGTCAAGATTCCTCTTGATGATAAATATAAAATGAGGATAAAATGAGGAGCAATCCTCGAAAAGAGACTGTACTTCTCCAAAGAGAAGAAACCGATTTTGCCATCTAATTTGTTTAGATATGCAGCGTTGTTGAGCCATGGGCAGAGCCATGTCTCAATAGGGGGGATGGTACAGTTAGTGAATCGAGTATTTACAACCTATGGTTTTACCAATTATACAAAAAATTTTTGTGCAGCATGCCATGTTTGTAACAAGCATCATGCACAAGGGGCGTTGAAGCCTACGCAAGGGAATTTTCCTACACCACCGTATCCGTTCCATACTATTTGTATGGATTTCATAAAATTGAATAAATGTGAGCATAAGAAGTATTGCTTTGTTATTATAGACATGTTTTCCAAATGGGTAAAAGCATTTCCAACTAAAAATCCAGATGCAGCTACTGTTGCAAAGGTCCTTGTTAAAGAGATTATACCCAGATTTGGTATACCGGAAAAGTTTTATCGTGATAACGGGACACATTTTGTGAATCAAACGATTCAGCAACTTAGTCGCTATTTTGGGATATCGTTAAAGAACCACAGCGCTTATCACCCCCAATCTGCAGGGCTAGTAGAGAGGCATAATGGGGTGCTGAAGAATAAACTTAGGAAGTTGATAGCAGAGACACAGAAAAACTGGGTGCACTGTTTACCTTCAGCACTGTTGAGTATGAGAACTGTTCCAAATGTGAAGGGTTTAACTCCTTTTGAAACTTTGTTTGGGAGGGCATATTATACATCTCAGTGGAAACCTCTCATGTCTACAGAGCAGGAGGCTGACAGTTCACTTGCAGGGTATATGAGGCGATTTTTGAATAACATACTTTTGCAGTTAGATTTCTGTTTCAGATAAAGAGCAACTGAAATCAGAAGCACCAGTAGCCCCAGGCACCTGGGTCTGGGTGAAGATTGTGAAGCGAAAGAATTGGAGTTCTCCGAAGTGGGAAGGTCCGTACCAGGTACTACTGTCGACACCCACTGCAGTCAAGATCGCAGAGCGAGCTTCCTGGATTCATTTGACGCACTGTAAACTAGTTAAAAACTTTGAACTGGACAAAGACTTTGTTACTGTTGCACAACAAGAACAAAATGGCCAGGTACAGAGTGAATAGAGACATTGAGCAACCTCAGAAAACTTGTATTATCTTTTTTATTGCAATATTGATCACGCTGTTCTTTTTGTTGTGGCCACTCCTTTTTCCTGCCACAAAGGTTAAACTGATTAGACGTAATGAACCAAACATAGACTGGCATCCAAACTTTAACACTTATCAGGCAATTACACGTGTGTACGCTGAGACTTTTAATGTTACGAACTGCTGGGTCTGTACGGCCATACCAACAGCATACAGGGGTTTATTAATGACTGCTATCCCCCTAGGGGTCAATGAGACCTGGAAAAATCTGTTTTTTGACACAGTTGCTATTAAAGCACATGATAAGGTAGCACTGTATTTGCCTGTGACACAAAAAGGAATTGTATGTTTCTATAAAAATGATACCATCCAAGTGGGATGGAGTAAGTGTAATGTTACAGTACAATATAAATGTTATAGAAAACCAAATGATTTGAGTGGATCTTGTAGTACAGATTATGACCCATTTTTGAAATCTATGCATAAGACTCTTGACCAGGTACAACACAATCCTGTACTTTTTAAACAGTTATCTGTAATAGACAAGAAAATGTTTCATGCAGGGCAGTCATTTTGTAACAAAGTAATAACTAAGGTAGAGGACTGTTATTTTGTGTGTGGTTAAAAAGCATATAAATGGTTACCTGAGAATTGGTCTGGCAGTTGTTTTTTGGGGTACCTGGTTCCGGCCATCCGACACACTGCAGTTTTGCCTCAAGGGAGTATTCGAAATACTCGAGACGTAACCAAAAAGACTGTTAAGAAACCCAAGAATCCAGTGGGACAGATCGAAGCGAGCTGGAAAGACCATCGTGATGTGAGAGCCAAACTTGCGCACATGGACTTGAGTGATGCTGTCTTATACTGGGCAGGTATATCACCTATGTATGGCGGAGTTAAATCAATATGGGAGCTGCGAAAACTGTCCAAACTTCTCGAAGTAATGAGTCATGTGACTTTTTCTGCTCTTGAACTGATAACTGATGAACTGAATGCCATGAGAACTGTAGTGCTCCAAAACCGAATGGCTCTTGACTTCACCCTAGCGGCGAGAGGCAGAACTTACGCTTTAATCAAAGAAGAATGCTGTGTGTTTATTCCTGACCATCAGCATGAGATTAACGATCATCTTGAGGTGATTCAGCAAGTGTCGGACATGACCAAGCCAGGCCCAATCCCTCTGACAGATTTTTTCCAGAATGCCTTTGGGGGGTGGGGCTCCATTTTTATGAACATATTGATTGCTATTGGGGTAGGATTACTCCTAATAGGAGTTTGCATTTGTTGTGGAATCCCCTGCATGAAGAGATTAGTTAAAGAATTCATAGATATATCTGTATATGAGACTATGTATCAAAGTACTGAATTTGAAGAGCTGCTAGAATCTGAAACACTTTCATAAAAGTTTAAACTGAATGACTTTCTTAACTGCAAATCCTGAATGGAAGAGGTTAGGAAAAGAAGTAAGCTGTTTATTCTTTTTTAAAAATAGAATAAAAAAGTATTAACAGGAGGGAAATGTTAGAAAAATATGTATAAATGTGTGTATGCTTAATGCAAATTAATAAGCAAGTATTTTAATACGCTTTTCATTCTATTTTTCATGCACTGTGTTTTATACAAATTGAGTTTCATATGAGACTGAAAAAGATGCTTTTTGAAAACTGCAGTATGCTTTCTGAAACTTGCAAGCTGCCCTCTGACCTAGTAACTGCTAGCACAGCAATATTCATGTTTATGCCTTGTGAAAATGTACTTGAGAAGAGGTGTTTATCCGCTAGGTCAGAAATGAATGAATGAACAATGCCTTATGTTATAAATGTAATGATTTTAGACAAACAGCTCTGTCCAGAGGATGGGAACCTCTGCAGCTGTAGTAATTTGGAGATAAAGTAGACAAAGGATTATTAGAGAAATGAACTGCTAGCATTGTGCTTGATTTAGCCATAGTATCTTGAGTGTAACATAACATGTATCTAACTGAGAGTAACCAAGGCCATGTTGTTTTCCTCAGGAAGTTTCACATAAAAATTGATAAATCAGCATAAATTCATGGGAAATATGGTCAGCAGATGATGATGAAAAAGGTGGTAATCTGTTACGTCAGCATGGTAGGACATGATCAGTTTAAGAATGTATAAAAATGAAAGTATTTCCTGTTTCTGGTTAGACAAACTCTGTATTAGCACGTTTTTGTCTCCTTGCTGCAAGATTAAAGTGCCTTAACCTGAACCTACCGTGTTTTGATCATTTTTAAAGTATATTTTTATTTTGGCAATCACAGTATGGAGAGAAAAGTTATGCTAGGAGCTATGCCATAATTTGTTTGGCTAAATAATGAGGTGGTGATGCAGTAGCAGTGCTTTTAGTTTGTCTATTTGTTATTTATTTATTTATTCATGTTGGATTGTTAACTGGGGTAGTGTACTGATCATCAGTCACCAGTTGTAAGTGCAACCCAGGTTACTATAATCAAAGTCAAATCCAGTCATAAAAATACAGAGTTAACAATAGTATAACCATACAGAGGCAGGCAAATACTTGCCTTCAGCTAAAGGTGTATTAAAAATAAGACCATGGAATTTAAAAGATAGGCAAAAGGGTAAGTTCAAGAGAAGAAATGTTTGGAAGGAGAGTAACTGGTTAGGGCTGGTTGTAAATGGTTAGGTGATGTAGCGCACAGGAATGTGTGTGTAGCAGGATTTGTTTTGGACATATGACTTATGGTATACATGACTTGTAAGTAAGTACATAAAGTAAGCTGACATGACATGAAAAACATGACATGTATGACATGACAAATACATGCATCTGGAGCATTTCTCCCCGGGCCTCCGCTGAAAACAGGCTCTGTGGAACCTAGTCGGACATTCCCGGTCAACAAATGTTAAATAAAAAAAAAATAATAAAATATACAGGGACTGTAGACTAGGAAGAATGGCTGTTAGTTCTGATTGGAGGGATTCACATGGGCTTTGGGAACAGATTTTGAGTAAGAATTGAGAAAGCATGGTTGGTGAAGTGAAGTTTAGTTTGTGTAGCTTGCAGTGAGGACCACTTTTGGGAAACATTCCTAAGGTAGTGGGAAGTAGACATTGCTGAATGTTTTGATTCAAGTGGCAAAAATTAATCAAGTTGCAAAAGATCAAAGAGTTGTGATCCTAGTAGTAGGGCAACTGTTTATTTGATGGGTAGCCAGTTGGTCTTGGCATGGTGGGGTAGCGGTGTTCCCAAACTGGTTTGTTTCTAATAAGGCAGCATATTTTTTGAGATGGTTTGCATGGTGGTTGTTTTTCTCAGAGGCAGCAGCTACAATGGGAAGTCAATATTCAAGTTGTTCTAGAAGGATGCCTTGGTCAGTTACTGCTCCAGCTGGAACTGCTAGATACTGAGAGAGTGTTCTAGTCCAAAATAGAAGAATGATAATGTTGTTCTTCTTTTCTTTTTCTGTATAGTTGTGAAAGTAGAGAGCTTGGTCTAATCAGATCCCAAGACAGGACCCAGGAAGTTATAATTGGGAGTCCACCTCTAGAAAGAGGCCAGTAACAAGTGGAGTCCCTCAGGGATCAGTCCTTGGACCGCTCCTTTTTGGCATTTACTTTTCAGAAGTGATCGGCATATGCCAGTGCCAGTGGTCTCTGGCTGACTAAATTTGCAGATGATTGCAAATTAGGAGCTGTCATTGAATCTCACACTGACACAAATGTTCTCCAGGAGAGGCTGACACAGACAAGCAACTGGTGTCAGAGCCATGGACTAAATCTAAATGTCAAGAAATGCATAATACTATTGTTTGGGAAGTCATCCATCCCTGGTAACTATCATACTAACAACACACCCCTTAGAGATGGCCCAGCAGTCAGGGACTTAGGGACACACATGGATAGTAATCTAGCCGTTGACCATCACATGTCTACAGTGGTAAGGAAATCATTGTCCAAGGAAGTCATTGTTCCGCTGTATTTGGCATTCATCAGACCTATCATTGAGTACAATGCCCACTTTGGTATGTACCTAACCAGGCATATCCAGTAACTGAAACATCCACAGGCATTCCTCAGTAAAAGAATACATGGCTTAAGTAAAATGTCCTGTGCAGACTGGCTCAAGGCCCTATCCCTGTATCCTGTCTCCTACAGGCTTTTGAGGGGAGATCTATTTCTGGCATACAGGGCATTGTCAGACCCCACTGTGATTGATATCCTGCATATCTACAAAACAAACAGCACCAGAATTACCCATTGTAAAGACTTACCCCCGGATTCACGAATCCTCCATGTAAGACTTAATAAGTCTTACTCGGAGGCTGCAGTTGAACGGTATGACGTTAGCGTGCCATGAATATTCATGAGGGCACGCTGACTCAACCGTGACTCTTACACGGACCGAGTATGAAAGCTGGGACTGTGTCCGACTGCCAAGCGGTCTAAATGTCCATGCCCCTGCAAGTTTAGTAAAAGCAAAATGTCAACACACAAGAGCGAGTTCACTCAAATATTCTTGCACCCAACACCACACTCCCTGACACTGTAAACCCCCATCACAGTTATAAAAATTAAAATATTTATTTAATTTTTTCAAATCCACGATATAGCTGCCGTATTTGGCGTGTGTGCGTGGGTGTGCCCATTGCTTAGCTATAGTTAGCAATTCCGACATGGAAGAGCGTAAGAAAGAATGTTTATGCAAATCATACCACATTGCAATAGCGTAATGGTAGAGCGTATGCACCAAGAGGAGGCATTCACAGTTTGAGTCCCACCACTCCCCTTCTTATTTATGTTTTAAATCAAAATCAGTATTTGTAATAATACCAGACATATATGATTAAAATATTATTAAAAGTAGTGAAATGGCCAATGTATCAGTGAACAAAATATATATATTTTAAAGGATCCAGATATATAATACCCTGCCATTAAGCAGCGCTTTACCCAGCTAAACAGAGGTGCCCATAGTTTAATAGCGCTTTACTCAGCTAAACAGAGTTGCCCATAGTTTAATAGTGCTTTATCCAGCGGAATAGAGTTGCCCAAAGTTTAAAAGCGCTTTTCCCAGCGCAATGTGTTTGCACGGACGTGCGCGCCGTGCCAACCAGGGCACCATAGGGCACCGGGGAGCAAAGTAGAGCTAAGTTGTTTAAACGCATCCACACCCCCTAGCCTGTCTAGACAGTATTAAAATGAAAGAATGACAAGGTTCGAACCCAGGACCCTGTGCATCATAACCAAAGTACAGAACCATTAAGCCGTGACAGCTTAGAAGAAACAGCCACTATTAGCATACATATACTTAGAAATGGTAGATTAACCATTACTAAGCAGGTCTGCAGTCAGCTTAGAATTCTCAAAAATGGCCAATCACAAAAAAGTGTGGGAAATGCGGCATATTTAAGCCCCAAAGGCGGGAATACATGCCATAACTGATTGTAGCTCATGTCTGCAGTTAGAATGTCTGGCGTTGGAGAGGGAACACGCTTCCGAGTGCAGCATTGGGGCATTGAGGTGTCCAAATACATGGTTTGGCTCCTTGTCCACCATCACGAGTCAAGACTCCTGCAGGGCCAGTTCCAGGGGACGGAATACAAGGCAGAGCTTGGAACCGGTTAGCTCGTGACCTCACCAGTGCCACAGGCATTCCTTGGACTGGTGAGCAGGTCCACCACCACCATGCAGACCTGAAGAGGTGAAAGCAGGACCACCTGAACCAGTGGCTACAGGAGGCCCATGGGATGCGGGATGCCCCACAACTGAGTATGTAACCATGGAATGCAGTAAGTAAGAATTGATAATTGAGTATGTATAACGGATAGGCATGTCTCAATATCCCCTCATTTACTTTACAGCTGCAGGTGACCGTGCTATGAATCAGCAAGCCTATGCTGATAGGCTGCTAAGGCTGCGCCAGCAGGCAGGTTAGTGATTATTTTGCATGTATTGTTATATAAAATATGGGAGAGAGCATGAAAGAAAGTGTTGTAGTCCAATAAAACAGCCATAAAATTGCCTGAATAAGTCCTGTGCATGTACTGTCAGATAAAAACGTCAGAGAGGCAGAAAAAGAGTGTAGTAACCCATTAAGAAAGGTAACATATGTCTGGAATAATATCTCTGCAGGCACTGTCATATAACATAACTGAGTGAGTCTGAAAAAAGATTGTTCTAACCTATTAATAAAGGTATAATATGTCTTGAACATGTCTGCCATATACACCGTTAAAACAAATAAAGGAGTGAGCCTGTGGAAAAGTGTGTAATGTCATTAATAAAGGTCTAAAACCCAGAGTGTGTCGGTGTCACAGAATCTGAAATGTTGTTGTACCCTTGCATTATACAAACAGTACTGTTTGAAAAGGTGCTGGCAACCCAGAGTTGTGCAGTCCCATATAAAGTGGGTGATGGAAGTGCCAGTAGCTGTGAAACATATATACAGTCCACAACAGTCAGTTACTGTCTGGCATGAATAAGTAAATCTGGCACACATGTAGCATGTTATTTTTTCACCAAAAATGTGAGTGTGTGTCAAGAAATGCAGGGTTCTGTGTAAATCGAAGTGAAAATGTCATGTGAAAGCATCCCAAATATGTAGATAAAGAAATATAAATGCAATCAAGAAATATGTAGCAGTAACATCTGCATCCTGGACAGTTAGTATGTCAGATATAGGTCAGGCATATATTGAACTAGCCAAACCCATTACACAACCTAATGTATGGTGGCAAGTGTAATTATACATGTAGGGGATATACACTTGCAGTCACTAGGAATGTAGTGTAGATGAAAATGTCATTAAAAGATGTTAACTGAGGTTTTTTCTACACCCTACTGTATGTGCATAAACCATGCAATTCCACACCTCAATGAGTATGTGTAATCTTAAATATTTGTTGGGACATATGTCCTATTGTTCTATAAATATTTGCATTCACGTTGATGCATGTGCCCTGTATAAATACCACAATCATGGCGGCCTAATGCTACCAAACATCCCTGCATGCTGTTGGAATAACCACTGTGGTTCAATATATGCATGAGTTATGCTTCCTGTTCAACTGTTGTACCCTTGGTGTGTTGGGTTAATGGGAATATTATTGCATGCTGTTACAACTAATCTGGAATGCTGTTTTGCTTATGTTGTAATTAAACACACCTAATCACAGAACGTATGGGAAGGCCGGTCCCAGCGGACCCACCTGTCCCACCTCAGCCGGCGAGTGCACCTGGCACCAGCAGGTCTGGTGCCCAGCCCAGGCTCCCCTCCTCCATTGGTCCTGTGCCACCTTCTGGTGGAAGCACTGCAGGGTATGGGGCTTGCCCCCCCCCGTGCAAGCGTGGGCAGAGAAGAGCCACCTGTCACCCTTCAAAGGGTCCGGGCTGTGGTGTGTAGGGAGCTCCAGCGTTCAGTCGCTGATCCTCTATGCCATCTTGAGGAGAGAGTGGCCCATCTCTTGGGTGAGCCTGCCCATCCTACTCAGCCCACAGCACAGCCACCCTCGGGTCTGTGAAGGTGCAGTAGGCCCATAGGTGGGGGATCTCAGTTCCACTGTTACCATCTGTGGGCTCATGGGCTTGCAATTTCCAAACAACCTTCCCCGACAATTGTGTTCACCCACCCCATGTGTCAAATTCCACCCCTGTATGCGTCTTGTTTGTCTTGTCTGTTTACCTCCCCAAATATACCTACATCCCCTACCTCACATTCCACTCTCACCTGAAAAAAAAAAAAAAAGGGCAATCTGTTCCCACAAAAAAATTACACCCCATACATAGCTGCCCATTTCGCACACATGTCCGCCGCACATGTAAACTGATAATTATAATTGGCAGTACAACATACTCTGTTGTCCTCACCCCTCTCTCAGGGGTGGAAGGTTGCAAATTTCACACCAAATTACGAACATATGCACAGCTGTTGCTGGTAAAGAAATGGGCAGCTATGGCCTTCCCTACACCCTTCCTGCACATCCCAGCTGGTTTCCCTACTGTCTTTCCCTCTCTGTGCCCCCATTTTCACCACTTTCCTATATCCCCATTTTCTTTTCTTTCAAAGAAATTAGTGCGGGGGTTAGCGGGAGTAAGCACTTTTAAGCAGTAGTTAGCAGGGATGCGTGAGTGTGAGCTTGTGTGCACTTAGCTAAGCATCGCTAAGCGGCGCGCAAACCCACGCAAACCCACTTACAACTGTTTAAAAGTGCCTTAGTCACTCTGTGTGACAGGGCCTTTGTATTGCTCAGCAGCAAAATAAAATACACCTGTCAGTCTTGAACCCCAGACCTTAGGCGCACCAGTCTACATGAAGTACCACTATACCAAAGCAGATATACAATAACTTGGTGCTGAAAGAAATATATCATGCATTACAATGAGTGAATGTAAAGGGAGAATAGGAATGGCATAACACAAATCATGTTCTGTGGCCCTTAACCAGCAAGTGTTGTGGAATTGCATGACATGACTGTGAAAAGAGAACCAGCCATGCTAGTAGGGAATAATGTTACAGTAGCACCTTACAAACCCCACACAGTTTCAGAGAAGGATAAACACTGGCATATTTGAATAGGTCAGAGGCCAGACCTCCCAACTGTGACTGGTTTACAGGGATGTCCCTGATTTGCAAACAAATGTTAGCTGTGCCCCTCAGACGCCCTGTGAAATGTAGTAACAGTAGGCAGAAAGGTGGGGAATCCCACTTAATGATAAATGTCAATAAGTGAGAGTAGACACTGCTTGCACGTCAGAAAAGCTGTAGTGATACATATGCTCAGAATACCCCTAAGTCACAACTGCAAAATATCTGAAATATATCACAGGTGTATCCCACTGATATGTACCTTTCCCTGAGGCTGTTCAAATATATACCTGAGAGTATCTGAGGCCTGGAAGAGTCAGAAACACACAGGCATATCAGCCTGTCTGCTGTTACACACTCTGTGAATGGCTGTAGAATGAATTCTACAAGCATGCCCTTATGTAGGAGTACAACACAGAAATATCAAAGGATGTAGACATGTACTGCTAGCAACCACCTGTGACAATGCCATTGTTCAGGTGCTGAAAAGACTGGTGTGGTGCACAGTCAATGAATACTAAGCTAACCTCTGTCTACCATCTGGATATGTCCACAGGTGGGAGCTACTCAGATTACTAGCCTTTATAGACTTAC